>NC_069501.1:394301638-394576638 GCF_027579735.1 Bombina bombina | reverse complement strand
TAAATGTTTGGGCACTATTTTTCCACTTGGCAGTTGCTTAATCTGTTTTTCTGACAGTTTCTGTTCTCCCTCACTGCTGTGTGTGAGGGGGAGGGGCCGTTTTTTGGCGCTTTTTCTATGCATCAAATATTTCAGTCAGCAACTCATTGTATTCCCTGCATGATCCGGTTCATCTCTACAGAGCTCAGGGGTCTTCAAAACTTATTTTGAGGGAGGTAATTTCTCTCAGCAGAGCTGTGAGAATTATAGTTTGACTGAGATAAAAAACGTTTATTCTGTAATTTGTTTCCTGCTTTCAGAATTTGTTATCTTTGCTAATGGGATTAAAACTTTGCTAAAGTTGTGTTGTTTACAAGGATTGAGGCTATAACTGTTTCAATTTATTAATTTTCAACTGTCATAGATCTTCTGTGCTTCTTAAAGGCACAGTACGTTTTAATATTATTCTAATTGAATTGTATTTCCAAGTTGCAAGTTTATTTGCTAGTGTGTTAAACATGTCTGATTCAGAGGATGATACCTGTGTCATTTGTTGCAATGCCAAAGTGGAGCCCAATAGAAATTTATGTACTAACTGTATTGATGCTACTTTAAATAAATGTCAATCTGTACAAATTGAACAAATTTCACCAAACAACGAGGGGAGAGTTATGCCGACTAACTCGCCTCACGTGTCAGTACCTACATCTCCCGCTCAGAGGGAGGTGCGTGATATTGTAGCGCCGAGTACATCTGGGCGGCCATTACAAATCACATTACAGGATATGGCTACTGTTATGACTGAGGTTTTGACTAAATTACCAGAACTAAGAGGTAAGCGTGATCACTCTGGGGTGAGAACAGAGTGCGCTGATAATATTAGGGCCATGTCAGACACTGCGTCACAGGTGGCAGAACATGAGGACGGAGAACTTCATTCTGTGGGTGACGGTTCTGATCCAAACAGACTGGATTCAGATATTTCAAATTTTAAATTTAAACTGGAAAACCTCCGTGTATTACTAGGGGAGGTGTTAGCGGCTCTGAATGATTGTAACACAGTTGCAATACCAGAGAAAATGTGTAGGTTGGATAAATATTTTGCGGTACCGACGAGTACTGAGGTTTTTCCTATACCTAAGAGACTTACTGAAATTGTTACTAAGGAGTGGGATAGACCCGGTGTGCCGTTCTCACCCCCTCCGATATTTAGAAAAATGTTTCCAATAGACGCCACCACAAGGGACTTATGGCAAACGGTCCCTAAGGTGGAGGGAGCAGTTTCTACCTTAGCTAAGCGTACCACTATCCCGGTGGAGGATAGCTGTGCTTTTTCAGATCCAATGGATAAAAAGTTAGAGGGTTACCTTAAGAAAATGTTTGTTCAACAAGGTTTTATATTGCAACCCCTTGCATGCATTGCGCCGATCACGGCTGCAGCGGCATTCTGGATTGAGTCTCTGGAAGAGAACATTGGTTCAGCTACTCTGGACGACATTACGGACAGGCTTAGAGTCCTTAAACTATCTAATTCATTCATTTCGGAGGCCGTAGTACATCTTACTAAACTTACGGCGAAGAATTCAGGATTCGCCATTCAGGCACGCAGGGCGCTGTGGCTAAAATCCTGGTCAGCTGATGTTACTTCTAAGTCTAAATTGCTTAATATACCTTTCAAAGGGCAGACCTTATTCGGGCCCGGGTTGAAAGAGATTATCGCTGACATTACAGGAGGTAAAGGCCATGCCCTGCCTCAGGACAAAGCCAAAGCCAAGACTAGACAGTCTAATTTTCGTTCCTTTCGTAATTTCAAAGCAGGAGCAGCATCAACTTCCTCTGCACCAAAACAGGAAGGAGCTGTTGCTCGCTACAGACAAGGCTGGAAACCTAACCAGTCCTGTAACAAGGGCAAGCAGACTAGGAAACCTGCTGCTGCCCCTAAAACAGCATGAATTGAGGGCCCCCGATCCGGGATCGGATCTAGTGGGGGGCAGACTTTCTCTCTTCGCCCAGGCTTGGGCAAGAGATGTTCAGGATCCCTGGGCGCTAGAGATAATATCTCAGGGATACCTTCTGGACTTCAAATACTCTCCTCCAAGAGAGAGATTTCATCTGTCAAGATTGTCAACAATCCAGACAAAGAAAGAGGCGTTTCTACGCTGCGTACAAGAGCTCTTGTTAATGGGAGTAATCCATCCAGTTCCACGATCGGAACAGGGACAGGGGTTTTACTCAAATCTGTTTGTGGTTCCCAAAAAAGAGGGGAACTTTCAGACCAATCCTGGACTTAAAGATCCTAAACAAATTCCTAAGAGTTCCATCGTTCAAGATGGAGACTATTCGGACAATTTTACCTATGATCCAAGAGGGTCAATACATGACCACTGTAGATTTAAAAGATGCTTACCTTCACATACCGATTCACAAAGATCATTATCGGTACCTAAGGTTTGCCTTCCTAGACAGGCATTACCAGTTTGTGGCTCTTCCATTCGGATTGGCTACAGCTCCAAGAATCTTCACAAAGGTTCTGGGTGCTCTTCTGGCGGTACTAAGACCGCGGGGAATCTCGGTAGCTCCATACCTAGACGACATTCTGATACAAGCTTCAAGCTTTCAAACTGCCAAGTCTCATACAGAGTTAGTGCTGGCATTTCTAAGGTCACATGGATGGAAGGTGAACGAAAAGAAAAGTTCACTCGTTCCACTCACAAGAGTTCCCTTCCTGGGGACTCTTATAGATTCTGTAGAAATGAAGATTTACCTGACAGAGGACAGGCTAACAAGACTTCAAAGTGCTTGCCGCACCCTTCATTCCATTCAACACCCGTCAGTGGCTCAATGCATGGAGGTAATCGGCTTAATGGTAGCGGCTATGGACATAGTACCCTTTGCACGCTTACACCTCAGACCACTGCAACTGTGCATGCTAAGTCAGTGGAATGGGGATTACTCAGACTTATCCCCTTCTCTGAATCTGGATCAAGAGACCAGAAATTCTCTTCTATGGTGGCTTTCTCGGCCACATCTGTCCAGGGGGATGCCATTCAGCAGACCAGACTGGACAATTGTAACAACAGACGCCAGCCTTCTAGGTTGGGGTGCCGTCTGGAATTCTCTGAAGGCTCAGGGACAATGGAGTCAGGAGGAGAGTCTCCTGCCAATAAACATTCTGGAATTGAGAGCAGTTCTCAATGCCCTCCTGGCTTGGCCCCAGTTGACAACTCGGGGGTTCATCAGGTTTCAGTCGGACAACATCACGACTGTAGCTTACATCAACCATCAGGGAGGGACAAGAAGCTCCCTAGCTATGATGGAAGTATCAAAGATAATTTGCTGGGCAGAGTCTCACTCTTGCCACCTGTCAGCAATCCACATCCCGGGAGTGGAGAACTGGGAGGCGGATTTCTTAAGTCGTCAGACTTTTCATCCGGGGGAGTGGGAACTTCATCCGGAGGTCTTTGCCCAAATACTTCGACGTTGGGGCAAACCAGAGATAGATCTCATGGCGTCTCGACAGAACGCAAAGCTTCCTCGTTACGGGTCCAGATCCAGGGATCCAGGAGCAGTCCTGATAGATGCTCTGACAGCACCTTGGGACTTCAGGATGGCTTACGTGTTTCCACCCTTCCCGTTGCTTCCTCGATTGATTGCCAGAATCAAACAAGAGAGAGCATCAGTGATTCTAATAGCACCTGCGTGGCCACGCAGGACTTGGTATGCAGACCTGGTGGACATGTCATCCTGTCCACCTTGGTCTCTACCTCTGAAACAGGACCTTCTGATACAGGGTCCCTTCAAACATCAAAATCTAACTTCTCTGAAGCTGACTGCTTGGAAATTGAACGCTTGATTTTATCAAGACGTGGATTTTCTGAGTCAGTTATTGATACCTTAATACAGGCTAGGAAACCTGTTACCAGAAAGATTTACCATAAGATATGGCGTAAATACCTATATTGGTGTGAATCCAAAGGTTACTCTTGGAGTAAGGTTAGGATTCCTAGGATATTGTCTTTTCTACAAGAAGGTTTAGAAAAGGGTTTATCTGCTAGTTCATTAAAGGGACAGATCTCAGCTCTGTCCATTCTGTTACACAAACGTCTGTCAGAAGTTCCTGACGTCCAGGCTTTTTGTCAGGCTTTGGCCAGAATTAAGCCTGTGTTTAAAACTGTTGCTCCACCATGGAGTTTAAACCTTGTTCTTAATGTTTTACAGGGCGTTCCGTTTGAACCCCTTCATTCCATTGATATAAAGTTGTTATCTTGGAAAGTTCTATTTTTAATGGCTATTTCCTCGGCTCGAAGAGTCTCTGAATTATCAGCCTTACATTGTGATTCTCCTTATTTGATTTTTCATTCGGATAAGGTAGTCCTGCGTACTAAACCTGGGTTCTTACCTAAGGTAGTTACTAACAGGAATATCAATCAAGAGATTGTTGTTCCTTCTTTATGCCCAAATCCTTCTTCAAAGAAGGAACGTCTACTGCACAACCTGGATGTAGTCCGTGCTCTAAAATTTTACTTACAGGCAACTAAGGAATTTCGACAAACGTCTTCTCTGTTTGTCATTTACTCTGGGCAGAGGAGAGGTCAAAAAGCTTCCGCTACCTCTCTTTCTTTTTGGCTTCGTAGCATAATTCGTTTAGCTTATGAGACTGCTGGACAGCAGCCTCCTGAAAGAATTACAGCTCATTCTACTAGAGCTGTGGCTTCCACTTGGGCCTTCAAGAATGAGGCCTCTGTTGAACAGATTTGCAAGGCTGCAACTTGGTCTTCGCTTCATACTTTTTCCAAATTTTACAAATTTGACACTTTTGCTTCATCGGAGGCTATTTTTGGGAGAAAGGTTCTTCAGGCAGTGGTTCCTTCTGTATAAAGAGCCTGCCTATCCCTCCCGTCATCCGTGTACTTTTGCTTTGGTATTGGTATCCCAGAAGTAATGATGACCCGTGGACTGATCACACTTAACAGAAGAAAACATAATTTATGCTTACCTGATAAATTCCTTTCTTCTGTAGTGTGATCAGTCCACGGCCCGCCCTGTTTTTAAGGCAGGTAAATATTTTTTAATTTATACTCCAGTCACCACTTCACCCTTGGCTTTTCCTTTCTCGTTGGTCCTTGGTCGAATGACTGGGAGTGACGTAGAGGGGAGGAGCTATATGCAGCTCTGCTGGGTGAATCCTCTTGCACTTCCTGTTGGGGAGGAGTAATATCCCAGAAGTAATGATGACCCGTGGACTGATCACACTACAGAAGAAAGGAATTTATCAGGTAAGCATAAATTATGTTTTTATACTTATTTTATAGTCATGGATTTTTGTTTAAAATTTAAATTGACTTGTATCAATGGTTTGCATCTCTCTTTTCCGCAGCATGTGTGTATATATGTATACACATATGCAGATATATGCGTTCTATATTCACTATGCTAATTTACTTCAGCAAATATGACCACCTTTGTAATATATACACGTATATATGCGTTTTTACATTTATAAAGCTGATTTAGTATCAGCAGTTTTGGTCACAAATGTCTTATTCATTCATTCATTTATTTCTGTTGTCTTAGACAGTAGCCTATACTACAGAAATACATTGGTCTTGAACCCTAATATTTGAATAGTTTCATCAAACTATCATTAATGCTATTATAATAGTTTGTTTCCATAAATGATAACATCATAATACTATTTAGCATATATATCATCTAGATTAGGGTATACATGTGGGGGTGATACACCAATAAATTACCCATAAATGTCTGTTTTAGGGTATATATATATTTCCACATGATATACATATTCTAAAAAGATTATTCCTATTTCAGGTGCATGTAATTTAGGAGCAGCATAAATGAATGAATGAAGAAAGGCTTATAGAGATATATATATATATATAGTTACATATATAACGTTGTATATATAACATTGCATATTAGCTTATGTAACCATTTTTGAAATTATGCCCCAGGTCTAATGCATTTAATATATAGTACATTTACAATGTCTTTCATTTCATTCTAGCCTGCTGATAACAATATTATTATATTGGACACATATGGATGTAATAGGTATAAATTACCATAGGACACACCTTGCTCAGATTTAACCTGCAGCCTTAAATAGGTTGACAGGTATTTTACATACAGCAATGATTACGACCTGTAGGTCGAAACATGTCAGCTGTTCACAGCAAGTGATTGTGTGTTTTTCCTGTCACCCATGTATGTTGTGTTTTTTTTTAATGCTTGAAAGAAATAAAGTTTGGAACTTTTAAATCTTATCGTCTGTTGAATACTGCATTTACTTTAACTATATATATATATATATATATATATATATATATATATATATATATATATATATATATATATATATATATAGTTTTGACAGGTTAAAAAAATTAAGGCTCTATTTTTGTTTAAATGGAGTAATAGCAACAATTATCTGGTATTTTGGGGTTTTCTCTGAAAGACCTGGTAGTGAAGGGGTTAAATGGCTAACTTTATCCTTTTTTAATCAGAACACAGAATCAGTCAATCAGCTATATTCCAAGCTGTACAGAGAGGCAGAAAGAATAAAAAAATGGAAATTTACCATAGAGTCTGATATAAATCAAAAAGAGAAAAAACTGCAGGAAAACAAAAAAACAATTGATGTCCAACGTAAAGCTATACAGGAATTGCAAGTAAGTCATATCATTTTTAACTGCTTTTATAAATGTCTTGATTTTTGTGTAAATCTTTCTTGATATCTCTACCAGGATTCTTTGCATTTTTTTAAGGAAATTTTGTGCACAGACTAATGGGAATAGAAATGATGACAATGAAAGTCTGACTTGATAACATTAGATAATCCTATTTATTGATATGATTCATTATGGAAAATAAAGAAATTTAAATGGCACTGCAAAATATGTATTAAAGGGACATTAAACACTTAGAGATGGTAATATAAAAAGATAAATCGTATATGTGTGTGTGTATATATATATATATATATATATATATATATATGTATATATATATATATTTATATATACAGGGAGTGCAGAATTATTAGGCAAATGAGTATTTTGACCACATCATCCTCTTTATGCATGTTGTCTTACTCCAAGCTGTATAGGCTCGAAAGCCTACTACCAATTAAGCATATTAGGTGATGTGCATCTCTGTAATGAGAAGGGGTGTGGTCTTATGACATCAACACCCTATATCAGGTGTGCATAATTATTAGGCAACTTCCTTTCCTTTGGCAAAATGGGTCAAAAGAAGGACTTGACAGGCTCAGAAAAGTAAAAAATAATGAGATATCTTGCAGAGGGATGCAGCACTCTTAAAATTGCAAAGCTTCTGAAGCGTGATCATCGAACAATCAAGCGTTTCATTCAAAATAGTCAACAGGGTCGCAAGAAGCGTGTGGAAAAACCAAGGCGCAAAATAACTGCCCATGAACTGAGAAAAGTCAAGCGTGCAGCTGCCAAGATGCCACTTGCCACCAGTTTGGCCATATTTCAGAGCTGCAACATCACTGGAGTGCCCAAAAGCACAAGGTGTGCAATACTCAGAGACATGGCCAAGGTAAGAAAGGCTGAAAGACGACCACCACTGAACAAGACACACAAGCTGAAACGTCAAGACTGGGCCAAGAAATATCTCAAGACTGATTTTTCTAAGGTTTTATGGACTGATGAAATGAGAGTGAGTCTTGATGGGCCAGATGGATGGGCCCGTGGCTGGATTGGTAAAGGGCAGAGAGCTCCAGTCCGACTCAGACGCCAGCAAGGTGGAGGTGGAGTACTGGTTTGGGCTGGTATCATCAAAGATGAGCTTGTGGGGCCTTTTTGGGTTGAGGATGGAGTCAAGCTCAACTCCCAGTCCTACTGCCAGTTTCTGGAAGACACCTTCTTCAAGCAGTGGTACAGGAAGAAGTCTGCATCCTTCAAGAAAAACATGATTTTCATGCAGGACAATGCTCCATCACACGCGTCCAAGTACTCCACAGCGTGGCTGGCAAGAAAGGGTATAAAAGAAGAAAATCTAATGACATGGCCTCCTTGTTCACCTGATCTGAACCCCATTGAGAACCTGTGGTCCATCATCAAATGTGAGATTTACAAGGAGGGAAAACAGTACACCTCTCTGAACAGTGTCTGGGAGGCTGTGGTTGCTGCTGCACGCAATGTTGATGGTGAACAGATCAAAACACTGACAGAATCCATGGATGGCAGGCTTTTGAGTGTCCTTGCAAAGAAAGGTGGCTATATTGGTCACTGATTTGTTTTTGTTTTGTTTTTGAATGTCAGAAATGTATATTTGTGAATGTTGAGATGTTATATTGGTTTCACTGGTAAAAATAAATAATTGAAATGGGTATATATTTGTTTTTTGTTAAGTTGCCTAATAATTATGCACAGTAATAGTCATCTGCACACACAGATATCCCCCTAAAATAGCTATAACTAAAAACAAACTAAAAACTACTTCCAAAACTATTCAGCTTTGATATTAATGAGTTTTTTGGGTTCATTGAGAACATGGTTGTTGTTCAATAATAAAATTAATCCTCAAAAATACAACTTGCCTAATAATTCTGCACTCCCTGTATATATATATATATATATATATATATATATATATATATATATATATATAGGCAGACTGGTTTGAGATGATAGAAAGGCAACAGTAACTGGTTACAACCAAGGTATGCAGAATACCATTTCTGAACGCACAACACATCGAACCTTTATGCAAATGGGCTACAGCAGCAGAAGACCACACCGAGTGCCACCTTCTGTCAGCTAAGAACAGGAAACTGAAGCTACAATTCTCACAGGCTCGCCAAAATTGGTCAATTTAAGATTGGAAAAAACGTTGCCTGGTATGATGAGTCTCGATTTTAGCTGCAACATTGATGGTAGGGTCAGAATTTGGTGTAAACAGCATCAAAGCTTGGATCCATCCTGCCTTGTATTAATGGTTCAGGCTGTTGGTGGTGGTGTAATGGTGTAGGGGATATTTTCTTGGCACACTTTGGGCCCCTTAGTACCAATTGAGCAATGTTTAAACGCCACAGCCTACCTGAGTATTGTTGCTGACCATGTCCATTCCTTTATGACTACAGTGTACCCATCTTCTGATGGCTACTTCCAGCAGGATAATGCACCATGTCACAAATCTCAAATCATCTCAAACTGGTTTCTTGAACATGACAATGAGTTCACTGTACTCCAATGGTTTCACAGTCATCAGATCTCAATCCAGTAGAGCCCTTTTAAGATGTGGTGGAACAGGAGATTCGCATCATGGATGTGCAGCTGATAAATCTGCAGCAACTGCGTGATGCTATCATGTCAATATGGACCAAAATGTCTGAGTAATGTTTCCATCACCTTATTGAATATATGCCGCAAATAATTAAGGCAGTTCTGAAGGCAAAAGGGGGACCAACCCGGTACTAGCAAGGTGTACCTAATAAAGTGGCTGGTGAGTGTATGTTTGTATATGTATGTTTATATATATATTTATATACAGTATATATATATATATATATATATATATATATATATAAATAAACTCTGCAATATACTTTCATTATGTATTTTACTACATTTTTCTGTAATTCCATTCTGAAGTGAAGTGAAGTGCAGAACACTGTTATTTCTTTCATGTAATTGGCAAGAGTCCATGAGCTAGTGACGTATGGGATATACAATTCTACCAGGAGGGGCAAAGTTTCCCAAACCTCAAAATGCCTATAAATACACCCCTCACCACACCCACAATTCAGTTTTACAAACTTTGCCTCCTATGGAGGTGGTGAAGTAAGTTTGTGCTAAGATTTCTACGTTGATATACGCTTCTCAGCATTGTTGAAGCCCGATTCCTCTCAGAGTACAGCGAATGTCAGAGGGACGTGAAGGGAGTTTTACTTATTGAATACGATGATTTCCCTAACGGGGGTCTTTTTCATAGGTTCTCTGTTAGCGGTCGTAGAGATTCATCTCCTACCTCCCTTTTCAGATTGACGATATACTCTCAATTTACCATTACCTCTACTGATAACTGTTTCAGTACTGGTTTGGCTATCTGCTATATGTGGATGGGTGTCTTTTGGGAAGTATCTTTTTTGTTACTTAAGGCACCCCAGCTATGGTTTTGCACTTTATGCCTTTATATAAAGTTCTAAATATATGTATTGTACTTATATTTGCCATGAGTCAGGTTCATGTATTTCCTTCTGCAGACTGTCAGTTTCATATTTGGGGAAAATAACATTTCTCCTGTTAAGTGTAGTCAGTCCACGGGTCATCCATTACTTATGGGATATTAACTCCTCCCCAACAGGAAGTGCAAGAGGATCACCCAAGCAGAGCTGCCATATAGCTCCTCCCCTCTACGTCACACCCAGTCATTCTCTTGCACCCAACTAATAGATAGGATGTGTGAGAGGACTGTGGTGATTAAACTTAGTTTTCTCCTGTTAAGTGTGGTCAGTCCACGGGTCATCATTACTTCTGGGATATTAACTCCTCCCCAACAGGAAGTGCAAGAGGATCACCCAGCAGAGCTGCTATATAGCTCCTCCCCTCTACGTCACACCCAGTCATTCTCTTGCACCCAACTAATAGATAGGATGTGTGAGAGGACTGTGGTGATTATACTTAGTTTTATACCTTCAATCAAAAGTTTGTTATTTTAAAACAGCACCAGAGTGTGTTGTTCCTTCTCTGGTAGAATTTGAAGAAGAATCTACCTGAGTTTTTGTATGATTTTAGCCGGCGTAGTTAAGATCATATTGCTGTTCTCGGCCATCTGAGGAGTGAGGTAAACTTCAGATCAGGGGACAGCGGGCAGGTTAACCTGCAAAGAGGTATGTAGCAGCATATTATTTTCTGAGAATGGAATTGACTGAGAAAATTCTGCCATACCGATATAATGTAAACTCAGCCTTAAATGCAGTAGTAGCAACTGGTATCAGGCTGTCATGTATGTATATTTACACTTCAGTATTCTGGGGAATGGCACTTCACTGGGATAATACTGTATGCATAAGACTTTAGCCTAACTTGCAGTGACTAGCAACAGGCTTTCTAATGACATTTCATTTATTTGATGTTAAACGTTTTTGCTGGCATGTTAAATCGTTTAATTATCTGAGGTACTGGGTGAAAAATTGTTTTGGGCACTGTTTTTTTCCACTTGGCAGTCGTTTTATTTAATTTAAGACAGTTTACTGATCTCCCTCACTATTGTGTGTGAGGGGGAGGGGCCTATTTTGGCGCTTTTGCTACGCATCAGAAAATTCAGTCACAAGTCTGTTTTCTTCCCTGCATGATCCGGTTCGTCTCTACAGAGCTCAGGGGTCTTCAAAAGTTAATTTGAGGGAGGTAATCACTCACAGCAGAGCTGTGAGATTGTGATTGACTGTGATAAAAAACGTTTATATTCTGTACATTTTTTCTGCTATTCAGGGTTAGTTATCCATTGCTAATGGGGGCAATCCTTTGCTAAAATTGTGTTTTTACCGGAAAGAATTTCATGTTATAGTTCTCCGGTTTATTATTACTCAACTGTCATAACTTTTTTTCTGTGCTTCTTAAAGGCACAGTACGTTTTTCATATTATTTGTAAATTGCTTTGAAAAGTATTTCCAAGTTGCTAGTTTAATTGCTAGTGTGTTAAACATGTCTGACTCAGAGGAATATCTCTGTGCTATATGTGCTAAAGCCAAAGTGGAGCCCAATAGAAATTTATGTACTAATTGCATTGATGCTACTTTAAATGAAAGTCAATCTGTACAAATTGAACATCATTCACCAAACAACGAGGGGAGAGTTATGCCGACTAACTCGCCTCACATGTGTCAGTACCTGCATCTCCCGCTCGGGAGGTGCGTGATATTGTAGCGCCGAGTACATCAGGGCGGCCATTACAAATCACATTACAGGACATGGCTAATGTTATGACTGAAGTTTTGTCTAAATTACCAGAACTTAGAGGTAAGCGTGATCACTCTGGGATGAGAACAGAGTGCGCTGATAATATTAGGGCCATGTCTGATACTGCGTCACAGTATGCTGAACATGAGGACGGAGAGCTTCAATCTGCAGGTGACGGTTCTGATACCAATAGAATGGATTCAGACATTTCTAATTTTAAGTTTAAACTCGAAAACCTCCGTGTACTGTTAGGGGAGGTATTAGCAGCTCTGAATGATTGTAACACCGTTGCAATCCCAGAGAAATTATGTAGGCTGGATAGATACTATGCGGTACCGGCGAGTACTGACGTATTTCCTATACCTAAGAGGCTTACAGAGATAATTACTAAGGAGTGGGATAGGCCCGGTGTACCAGGCCCGGTGTACCCTTTCCCCCCCTCCTGTGTTTAGAAAAATGTTTCCAATAGACGCCACCACACGGGACTTATGGCAGACGGTCCCTAAGGTGGAGGGAGCGGTTTCTACTCTGGCTAAGCGTACCACTATCCCGGTGGAGGATAGCTGTGCCTTTTCAGATCCAATGGATAAAAAATTAGAGGGTTACCTTAAGAAAATGTTTGTTCAACAAGGTTTTATATTGCAACCCCTTGCATGTATTGCATCTGTCTCGGCCGCGGCCGCTTTTTGGTCCGAGTCCCTGGAAGAGACTCTTGACTCAATAACTATAGATGAGATTACAAGCAAGCTTAAAACACTTAAGCTAGCTAATTCATTTGTTTCAGATGCCGTAGTACATTTAACAAAACTTACGGCTAAGAATTCCGGATTCGCCATTCAGGCACGCAGAGCACTGTGGCTAAAATCCTGGTCAGCTGACGTTACTTCTAAATCTAAATTACTTAACATACCTTTCAAAGGGCAGACCTTATTCGGGCCCGGTTTGAAAGAAATTATCGCTGACATTACAGGAGGTAAAGGCCATGCCCTGCCTCAAGACAGAGCCAAACCTAAGGCTAGACAGTCTAATTTTCGTTCCTTTCGTAATTTCAAGGCAGGAGCAGCATCAACTTCCTCTGCTCCAAAACAGGAAGGAGCTGTTGCTCGCTACAGACAAGGCTGGAGACCTAACCAGTCCTGGAACAAGGGCAAGCAGGCCAGAAAACCTGCTGCTGCCCCTAAGACAGCATGAATCGAGGGCCCCCGATCCGGAAACGGATCTAGTGGGGGGCAGACTTTTTCTCTTCGCCCAGGCTTGGGCAAGAGATGTCCAGGATCCCTGGGCGTTAGAGATCATATCTCAGGGATATCTTCTGGACTTCAAATCCTCTCCCCCAAAAGGGAGATTTCATCTGTCAAGGTTGTCAACAAACCAAATAAAGAAAGAGGCATTTCTACGCTGTGTACAAGATCTTTTACTAATGGGAGTGATCCATCCGGTTCCGCGGTCGGAACATGGACAGGGGTTTTACTCAAATCTGTTTGTGGTTCCCAAAAAAGAGGGAACCTTCAGGCCAATCTTGGATTTAAAGATCCTAAACAAATTCCTAAGAGTTCCATCGTTCAAAATCGAAACTATTCGGACAATCCTACCCATGATCCAAAAGGGTCAGTACATGACCACAGTGGATTTAAAGGATGCTGACCTTCACATACCGATTCACAAAGATCATTACCGGTATCTAAGGTTTGCCTTCCTAGACAAGCATTACCAGTTTGTAGCTCTTCCATTCGGATTGGCTACGGCTCCAAGAATCTTCACAAAGGTTCTGGGTGCTCTTCTGGCGGTATTAAGACCGCGAGGAATTTCGGTAGCTCCGTACCTAGACGACATTCTGATACAAGCTTCAAGCTTTCAAACTGCCAAGTCTCATACAGAGTTAGTACTGGCATTTCTAAGGTCGCATGGATGGAAGGTGAACGAAATGAAGAGTTCTCTCCTTCCACTCACAAGAGTTCCCTTCTTGGGGACTCTTATAGATTCTGTGGAAATGAAGATTTACCTGACAGAAGACAGGTTAACAAAGCTTCAAAATGCATGCCGTGTCCTTCATTCCATTCAACACCCGTCAGTAGCTCAATGCATGGAGGTGATCGGCTTAATGGTAGCGGCAATGGACATAGTACCCTTTGCACGCCTACATCTCAGACCGCTGCAATTGTGCATGCTAAGTCAGTGGAATGGGGATTACTCAGATTTGTCCCCTACTCTGAATCTGGATCAAGAGACCAGAAATTCTCTTCTATGGTGGCTTTCTCGGCCACATCTGTCCAGGGGGATGCCATTCAGCAGGCCGGATTGGACAATTGTAACAACAGACGCCAGCCTACTAGGTTGGGGTGCTGTCTGAAATTCTCTGAAGGCTCAGGGATCATGGACTCGGGAGGAGAGTCTCCTACCTATAAACATTCTGGAATTGAGAGCAGTTCTCAATGCTCTTCTGGCTTGGCCCCAGTTAACAACTCGGGGGTTCATCAGGTTTCAGTCGGACAACATCACGACTGTAGCTTACATCAACCATCAAGGAGGGACAAGAAGCTCCCTAGCGATGATGGAAGTATCAAAGATAATTCGCTGGGCAGAGTTTCACTCTTGCCACCTGTCAGCAATCCACATCCCGGGAGTGGAGAACTGGGAGGCGGATTTCCTAAGTCGTCAGACCTTTCATCCGGGGGAGTGGGAACTTCATCCGGAGGTCTTTGCCCAAATACTTCGACGTTGGGGCAAACCAGAGATAGATCTCATGGCGTCTCGACAGAACGCCAAGCTTCCTTGTTACGGGTCCAGATCCAGGGATCCGGGAGCGGTCCTGATAGATGCTTTGACAGCACCTTGGACCTTCGGGATGGCTTATGTGTTTCCACCTTTCCCGATGCTTCCTCGTTTGATTGCCAGAATCAAACAGGAGAGAGCATCGGTGATTCTAATAGCGCCTGCGTGGCCACGCAGGACCTGGTATGCAGATCTAGTGGACATGTCATCCTGTCCACCTTGGTCTCTGCCTCTGAGACAGGACCTTCTAATTCAGGGTCCTTTCAAACATCAAAACCTAATTTCTCTGAAGCTGACTGCATGGAAATTGAACGCTTGATTTTATCAAAGCGTGGATTTTCTGAGTCAGTAATTGATACCTTAATACAGGCTAGGAAGCCTGTTACCAGAAAGATTTACCATAAAATATGGCGTAAATACTTATATTGGTGCGAATCCAAAAGTTACTCATGGAGTAAGGTTAGGATTCCTAGGATATTGCCTTTTCTACAAGAAGGTTTAGAAAAGGGTTTATCCGCTAGTTCCTTAAAGGGACAGATTTCAGCTCTGTCCATTCTTTTACACAAACGTCTGTCAGAGGTTCCGGACGTTCAAGCTTTTTGTCAGGCTTTGGCCAGGATTAAGCCTGTGTTTAAAACTGTTGCTCCACCTTGGAGTTTGAACTTAGTTCTTAATGTTTTACAGGGTGTTCCGTTTGAACCCCTTCATTCCATTGATATCAAGCTGTTATCTTGGAAAGTTCTGTTTTTAATGGCTATTTCCTCGGCTCGAAGAGTCTCTGAGTTATCTGCCTTACATTGTGATTCTCCTTATCTGATTTTTCATTCAGACAAGGTAGTTCTGCGTACTAAACCTGGGTTCTTACCTAAGGTGGTCACTAACAGGAATATCAATCAAGAGATTGTTGTTCCATCTTTGTGTCCTAATCCTTCTTCGAAGAAGGAACGTCTTCTACACAATCTAGATGTAGTCCGTGCCCTGAAATTTTATCTACAGGCAACTAAGGATTTTCGACAAACGTCTTCCCTGTTTGTCGTTTATTCTGGTCAGAGGAGAGGTCAAAAAGCTTCTGCTACCTCTCTCTCTTTTTGGCTTCGTAGCATAATACGTTTAGCTTATGAGACTGCTGGACAGCAGCCTCCTGAAAGAATTACAGCTCATTCTACTAGAGCTGTGGCTTCCACTTGGGCCTTTAAGAATGAGGCTTCTGTTGAACAGATTTGCAAGGCTGCAACTTGGTCTTCTCTTCATACTTTTTCCAAATTTTACAAATTTGACACTTTTGCTTCTTCGGAGGCTGTTTTTGGGAGAAAGGTTCTTCAGGCAGTGGTTCCTTCCGTATAAAGAGCCTGCCTGTCCCTCCCGTCATCCGTGTACTTTAGCTTTGGTATTGGTATCCCAGAAGTAATGATGACCCGTGGACTGACCACACTTAACAGGAGAAAACAAAATTTATGCTTACCTGATAAATTCCTTTCTCCTGTAGTGTGGTCAGTCCACGGCCCGCCCTGTTTTTATGGCAGGTCTAAATTTTTAAATTATACTCCAGTCCCCACTGCACCCTTTGGCTTCTCCTTTCTCGTTGGTTCTCGGTCGAATGACTGGGTGTGACGTAGAGGGGAGGAGCTATATAGCAGCTCTGCTGGGTGATCCTCTTGCACTTCCTGTTGGGGAGGAGTTAATATCCCAGAAGTAATGATGACCCGTGGACTGACCACACTACAGGAGAAAGGAATTTATCAGGTAAGCATAAATTTTGTTTTTATATCTTCAATCAAAAGTTTGTTATTTTAAAACGGCACCGGAGTGTGTTGTTTTTCTTCTCAGGCAGAATTTGAAGAAGAATCTACCTGAGTTTTTCTTGTATGATCTTAACGGACGTAACTAAGATCCATTTGCTGTTCTCGGCCATTCTGAGGAGTAAGGTAACTTCAGATCAGGGGACAGCGGGCAGGTTCACCTGCAAAGAGGTATGTTGCAGTATATTATTTTCTAAGGAATGGAATTGACTGAGAAAATACTGCTAATACCGATGTAATGTAAGTACTGCCTTAAATGCAGTAGTAGCAACTGGTATCAGGCTGATATGTATGTATGTTTACACTTAAGTATTTCTGGGGAATGGCACTTCACTGGGAAAATACTGTATGCATATAACTTTTAGCCTAACTTGCAGTGTGAACGACTAGCAGCAGGCTTTTAATGACATTTCATAAATTAGATTTTAAACGTTTGCTGGCATGTTAAATCGTTTAATTATCTGAGGTACTTGGTGAAAAATTGTTTTGGGCATTATTTTCCACATGGCTGTCGTTTGTTTTAATTTAAAACAGTTTACTGAGCTTCCCTCACTGTTGTATTGTGAGTGGGAGGGGCCTATTTTGGTGCTTTTACTACGCATCAGAAATTCAGTCACAGTCTGTCTTTTTCTCCCTGCATGATCCAGGACGTCTCCACAGAGCTCAGGGGTCTTCAAAACTAGTTTTGAGGGAGGTAATCACTCACAGCAGACCTGTGAGACTGTGCTTTGACTGTGATTAAAACGCTTATATTTTCAATTGTTATACGTTTTTTCTGATATTAAGGGTTAATCATCCATTGCTTATGTGTGCAATCCTTTGCTAAATTTATGCTTTTACTGTGAAAATTTGGTCTCTATAACTAATCCGGTTCATTGTTATTCAACCGTGACAGTTTTTCTGTGCTTCTTAAAGGCACAGTAACGTTTTGCATATTGCTTGTAAATTTAGTTGAAAAGTATTTCCAAGCTTGCTAGTCTAATTGCTAATTTGTTAAACATGTCTGACACAGAGTAATCTCTTTGTGCAATATGTTCAAAAGCCAAGGTGGAGCCCAATAGAAATTTATGTACTAATTGCATTGATGCTACTTTAAATAAAAGTCAATCTGTACATGTTAAGCAACATTCACCAGACAGCGAGGGGGAAGTTATGCCAACTAACTTGCCTCACGTGTCAGTACCTGCATCTCCCGCTCAGGAGGTGCGTGATATTGTAACGCCAAGTACATCAGGGCGGCCATTACAAATCACTCTACAAGACATGGCTAATGTTATGACTGAAGTTTTGTCTAAATTGCCAGAACTTAGGGGTAAACGAGATCACTCTGGGGTGAGAACAGAGTGCGCTGATAATGCTAGGGCCATGTCTGATACTGCGTCACAGTTTGCAGAATATGAGGACGGAGAGCTTCATTCTGCGGGTGACGGATCTGATCCAAATAAACTGGATTCAGACATTTCAAATTTTAAGTTTAAGCTGGAAAACCTCCGTGTATTGCTAGGGGAGGTGTTAGCGGCTCTGAATGATTGTAACACAGTTGCAATCCCAGAGAAAATGTGTAGGTTGGATAAATATTTTGCGGTACCGACGAGTACTGACGTTTTTCCTATACCTAAGAGACTTACTGAAATTGTTACTAAGGAGTGGGATAGACCCGGTGTGTCTTTCTCACCCCCTCCTATATTCAGAAAAATGTTTCCAATAGACGCCACCACACGGGACTTATGGCAAACGGTCCCTAAGGTGGAGGGAGCAGTTTCTACTTTAGCTAAGCGTACCACTATCCCGGTGGAGGATAGCTGTGCCTTTTCAGATCCAATGGATAAAAAGTTAGAGGGTTACCTTAAGAAAATGTTTGTTCAACAAGGTTTTATATTGCAACCCCTTGCATGCATTGCGCCTGTCACGGCTGCGGCAGCATTTTGGTTTGAGTCTCTGGAAGAGACCCTTGACTCAGCGCCATTAGATGAGATTACACACAAGCTTAAAACCCTTAAGCTAGCTAATTCATTTATTTCTGATTCCGTAGTACATTTAACTAACTTACGGCTAAGAATTCCGGATTCGCCATTCAGGCACGCAGAGCGCTGTGGCTAAAATCCTGGTCAGCTGATGTAACTTCTAAATCTAAATTACTTAACATACCTTTCAAGGGGCAGACTTTATTCGGGCCCGGTTTGAAAGAAATTATCGCTGATATTACGGGAGGTAAAGGCCATGCCCTGCCTCAAGACAGAGCCAAACCTAGGGCTAGACAGTCTAATTTTCGTGCCTTTCGTAACTTCAAGGCAGGAGCAGCATCCACTTCCTCTGCTCCAAAACAGGAAGGAGCTGTTGCTCGCTACAGACAAGGCTGGAAACCTAACCAGACCTGGAACAAGGGCAAGCAGGCCAGAAAACCTGCTGCTGCCCCTAAGACAGCATGAAGTGAGGGCCCCCGATCCGGAAACGGATCTAGTGGGGGGCAGACTCTCTCTCTTCGCCCAGGCTTGGGCAAGAGATGTCCAGGATCCCTGGGCGTTGGAGATCATATCTCAGGGATATCTTCTGGACTTCAAAGCTTCTCCTCCACAAGGGAGATTTCACCTTTCAAGGTTGTCAACAAACCAGATAAAGAAAGAGGCATTTCTACGCTGTGTACGAGACCTTTTACTAATGGGAGTGATCCACCCAGTTCCGCGGTCGGAACACGGACAAGGGTTTTACTCAAATCTGTTTGTGGTTCCCAAAAAAGAGGGAACCTTCAGACCAATATTGG
Organism: Bombina bombina; assembly: GCF_027579735.1. Lineage (NCBI taxonomy): Eukaryota > Metazoa > Chordata > Amphibia > Anura > Bombinatoridae > Bombina > Bombina bombina. The sequence continues at coordinate 394,557,379 of NC_069501.1, read as the reverse complement.
ATTTAAAGATCCTAAACAAATTCCTAAGAGTTCCATCGTTCAAAATGGAAACTATTCGGACAATCTTACCCATGATCCAAAAGGGTCAGTACATGACCACAGTGGATTTAAAGGATGCTTACCTTCACATACCGATTCACAAAGAACATTACCGGTATCTAAGGTTTGCCTTCCTAGACAGGCATTACCAGTTTGTAGCTCTTCCCTTCGGGTTGGCTACGGCTCCAAGAATCTTTACAAAGGTTCTGGGCTCTCTTCTGGCGGTACTAAGACCGCAAGGATTTTCGGTAGCTCCGTACCTAGACGACATTCTGATACAAGCATCAAGCTTCCAAACTGCCAAGTCTCATACAGAGTTAGTACTGGCATTTCTAAGGTCGCATGGGTGGAAAGTGAACGAGGAGAAGAGTTCTCTCTTACCACTCACAAGAGTTCCCTTCTTGGGGACTCTTATAGATTCTGTAGAAATGAAAATTTACCTGACAGAGGACAGGTTAACAAAGCTTCTAAATGCTTGCCGTGTCCTTCATTCCATTCAACACCCGTCAGTGGCTCAATGCATGGAGGTAATCGGCTTAATGGTAGCGGCAATGGACATAGTACCTTTTGCACGCCTGCATCTCAGACCACTGCAATTGTGCATGCTAAGTCAGTGGAATGGGGATTACTCAGATTTGTCCCCTATGCTGAATCTGGATCAAGAGACCAGAGATTCTCTTCTATGGTGGCTTTCTCGGCCACATCTGTCCAGGGGGATGCCCTTCAGCAGGCCACACTGGACAATTGTAACAACAGACGCCAGCCTACTAGGTTGGGGCGCTGTCTGGAATTCCCTGAAGGCTCAGGGATCGTGGACTCAAGAGGAGAGTCTCCTTCCAATAAACATTCTGGAATTGAGAGCAGTTCTCAATGCCCTTCTGGCTTGGCCTCAGTTAGCAACTAGAGTGGTAAAATATAGTTAGTTTCTCCTGTTAAGTGTAGTCAGTCCACGGGTCATCCATTACTTATGGGATATTAACTCCTCCCTAACAGGAAGTGCAAGAGGATCACCCAAGCAGAGCTGCTATATAGCTCCTCCCCTCTACGTCACAATACCGATATAATGTAAGTACAGCCTTAAATGCAGTAGTAGTAACTGGTATCAGGCTGTTATGTATGTATGTTGGCACCAAAGTATTTCTGGGGAATGGCACTTCACTAAGAAAATACTGTATACATATAACTCTAGCCTTTCTGCAGTGATAGCGACTAGCAACAGGCTTTTATTCTTATTCATATATTTAAAACGTTTACTGACAGGTTAATCGTTTTTTTCTCTGAGGTACTTGGTGAAAATTTATGGGCATTATTTTCCACTTGGCTGTCGTTTATTTTGTATAAAATCAGTTACTGAGCTTCCCCACTGCTGTATTAAGAGTGGGAGGGGCCTAATTTTGGCGCTTTTACTACGCATTAAAAATTCAGTCACAGCCTTCCTTATTCTCCCTGCATGATCCAGGACGTCTCTACAGAGCTCAGGGGTCTCCAAAACTAGTTTGAGGGAGGTAATCACTCACAGCAGACCTGTGAGACTGTGCTTTGACTGTGATAAAAAACGTATTTATTTGTCAATCGTTTTTTTTTTTTTTTTTTTTTGGTATTAAGGGGTTAATAATCCATTTGCTGATGGGTGCTATCCTTTGCTAAATTAATGCATTTCATATGAAAAATTGATTGCTATAACTAAACCGGTTCATTGTTATATCAAAGTGACAGTTTTTTTGTGTGCTTCTTAAAGGCACAGTAACGTTTTTTATATTGCTTGTAAATTCAGTTGAAAAGTATTTCCAAGCTTGCTAGTCTAATTGCTAGTTTGTTTAAACATGTCTGACACACAGGAATCTCTTTGTGCAATATGTTCAAAGGCCAAGGTGGAGTCCAATAGAAATTTATGTACTAATTGCATTGATGCTACTTTAAATAAAAGCCAATCTGTACATGTTAAGCAACTTTCACCAGACAACGAGGGGGAAGTTATGCCGACTAACTTGCCTCACGTGTCAGTACCTGCATCTCCCGCTCAGGAGGTGCGTGATATTGTAACGCCCAGTACATCAGGGCGGCCATTACAAATCACTTTACAAGACATGGCTAATGTTATGACTGAAGTTTTGTCTAAATTGCCAGAACTTAGGGGTAAACGAGACCACTCTGGGGTGAGAACAGAGTGCGCTGATAATGCTAGGGCCATGTCTGATACTGCGTCACAATTTGCAGAACATGAAGACGGAGAGCTTCATTCTGCGGGTGACGGATCTGATCCAAATAAACTGGATTCAGACATTTCAAATTTTAAGTTTAAGCTGGAAAACCTCCGTGTATTACTAGGGGAGGTGTTAGCGGCTCTGAATGATTGTAACACAGTTGCAATCCCAGAGAAAATGTGTAGGTTGGATAAATATTTTGCGGTACCGACGAGTACTGACGTTTTTCCTATACCTAAGAGACTTACTGAAATTGTTACTAAGGAGTGGGATAGACCCGGTGTGCCTTTCTCACCCCCTCCTATATTCAGAAAAATGTTTCCAATAGACGCCACCACACGGGACTTATGGCAAACGGTCCCTAAGGTGGAGGGAGCAGTTTCTACTTTAGCTAAGCGTACCACTATCCCGGTGGAGGATAGCTGTGCCTTTTCAGATCCAATGGATAAAAAGTTAGAGGGTTACCTTAAGAAAATGTTTGTTCAACAAGGTTTTATATTGCAACCCCTTGCATGCATTGCGCCTGTCACGGCTGCGGCGGCATTTTGGTTTGAGTCTCTGGAAGAGACCCTTGACACAGCTCCATTAGATGAGATTACACACAAGCTTAAAACCCTTAAGCTAGCTAATTCATTTATTTCTGATGCCGTAGTACACTTAACTAAACTTACGGCTAAGATTTCCGGATTCGCCATTCAGGCGCGCAGAGCGCTGTGGCTAAAATCCTGGTCAGCTGATGTGACTTCTAAATCTAAATTGCTTAACATACCTTTCAAGGGGCAGACATTATTCGGGCCCGGTTTGAAAGAAATTATCGCTGATATTACGGGAGGTAAAGGCCATGCCCTGCCTCAAGACAGAGCCAAACCAAGGGCTAGACAGTCTAATTTTCGTGCTTTTCGTAACTTCAAGGCAGGAGCAGCATCAACTTCCTCTGCCCCAAAACAGGAAGGAGCTGTTGCTCGCTACAGACAAGGCTGGAAACCTAACCAGACCTGGAACAAGGGCAAGCAGGCCAGAAAACCTGCTGCTGCCCCTAAGACAGCATGAAGTGAGGGCCCCCGATCCGGAAACGGATCTAGTGGGGGGCAGACTCTCTCTCTTCGCCCAGGCTTGGGCAAGAGATGTCCAGGATCCCTGGGCGTTGGAGATCATATCTCAGGGATATCTTCTGGACTTCAAAGCTTCTCCTCCACAAGGGAGATTTCATCTTTCAAGGTTGTCAACAAACCAGATAAAGAAAGAGGCGTTTCTACGCTGTGTACAAGATCTTTTACTCATGGGAGTGATCCATCCGGTTCCGCGGTCGGAACACGGACAAGGGTTTTACTCAAATCTGTTTGTGGTTCCCAAGAAAGAAGGAACCTTCAGACCAATATTGGATTTAAAGATCCTAAACAAATTCCTAAGAGTTCCATCGTTCAAAATGGAAACTATTCGGACAATCTTACCCATGATCCAAAGGGGTTAGTACATGACCACAGTGGATTTAAAGGATGCCTACCTTCACATACCGATTCACAAGGATCATTACCGGTATCTAAGGTTTGCCTTCCTAGACAGGCATTAGCAGTTTGTAGCTCTTCCCTTCGGGTTAGCTACGGCTCCAAGAATCTTTACAAAGGTTCTGGGCTCTCTTCTGGCGGTACTAAGACCGCGAGGAATATCGGTAGCTCCGTACCTAGACGACATTCTGATACAAGCATCAAGCTTCCAAACTGCCAAGTCTCATACAGAGTTAGTACTGGCATTTCTAAGGTCGCATGGGTGGAAAGTGAACGAAGAAAAGAGTTCTCTCTTACCACTCACAAGAGTTCCCTTCTTGGGGACTCTTATAGATTCTGTAGAAATGAAAATTTACCTGACAGAGGACAGGTTAACAAAACTTCTAAATGCTTGCCGTGTCCTTCATTCCATTCAACACCCGTCAGTGGCTCAATGCATGGAGGTAATCGGCTTAATGGTAGCGGCAATGGACATAGTACCTTTTGCACGCCTGCATCTCAGACCACTGCATGCTAAGTCAGTGGAATGGGGATTACTCAGATTTGTCCCCTATGCTGAATCTGGATCAAGAGACCAGAGATTCTCTTCTATGGTGGCTTTCTCGGCCACATCTGTCCAGGGGGATGCCCTTCAGCAGGCCAGACTGGACAATTGTAACAACAGACGCCAGCCTTTTAGGTTGGGGCGCTGTCTGGAATTCCCTGAAGGCTCAGGGATCATGGACTCAGGAGGAGAGACTCCTTCCAATAAACATTCTGGAATTGAGAGCAGTTCTCAATGCCCTTCTGACTTGGCCTCAGTTAGCAACTCTGAGGTTCATCAGGTTTCAGTCGGACAACATCACGACTGTGGCTTACATCAATCATCAGGGAGGGACAAGGAGTTCCCTAGCGATGATGGAAGTCTCAAAGATTATTCGCTGGGCGGAGTCTCACTCTTGCCACCTGTCAGCGATTCACATCCCAGGCGTGGAGAACTGGGAGGCGGATTTCCTAAGTCGCCAGACTTTTCATCCGGGGGAGTGGGAACTTCATCCGGAGGTCTTTGCCCAAATACTTTGACGTTGGGGCAAACCAGATCTGGATCTCATGGCGTCTCGCCAGAACGCCAAACTTCCTTGTTACGGATCCAGTTCCAGGGACCCGGGAGCGGCGCTGATAGATGCTCTGACAGCACCTTGGGTCTTCAACATGGCTTATGTGTTTCCACCCTTCCCGATGCTTCCTCGATTGATTGCCAGGATCAAACAGGAGAAAGCATCAGTGATTCTAATAGCGCCTGCGTGGCCACGCAGGACCTGGTATGCAGATCTAGTGGACATGTCATCCTGTCCACCTTGGTCGCTGCCTCTGAGACAGGACCTTCTAATTCAGGGTCCTTTCAAACATCAAAATCTAATTTCTCTGAAGCTGACTGCATGGAGATTGAACGCTTGATTTTATCAAAGCGTGGATTTTCGGAGTCAGTAATTGATACCTTAATACAGGCTAGGAAACCTGTTACCAGGAAAATTTACCATAAGATATGGCGTAAATATTTACACTGGTGCGAATCCAAGAGTTACTCATGGAGTAAGGTTAGGATTCCTAGGATATTGTCTTTTCTACAAGAAGGTTTAGAAAAGGGTTTATCTGCAAGTTCTTTAAAGGGACAGATCTCAGCTCTGTCCATCCTTTTACACAAACGTCTGTCAGAAGTTCCAGACATTCAGGCTTTTTGTCAGGCTTTGGCCAGGATTAAGCCTGTGTTTAAGACTGTTGCTCCACCGTGGAGCCTAAACTTAGTTCTTAACGTTTTACAGGGTGTTCCGTTTGAACCCCTTCATTCCATTGATATCAAGCTGTTATCTTGGAAAGTTCTGTTTTTAATGGCTATTTCCTCGGCTCGTAGAGTCTCTGAGTTATCGGCCTTACATTGTGATTCTCCTTATCTGATTTTTCATTCAGACAAGGTAGTTCTGCGTACTAAACCTGGGTTCTTACCTAAGGTAGTCACTAACAAGAATATCAATCAAGAGATTGTTGTTCCATCATTGTGCCCTAACCCTTCTTCAAAGAAGGAACGACTTCTGCACAATCTAGACGTAGTCCGTACCCTGAAATTTTATTTACAGGCAACTAAAGATTTTCGCCAAACTTCTTCCCTGTTTGTCGTTTATTCTGGACAGAGGAGAGGTCAAAAAGCATCTGCTACCTCTCTCTCTTTTTGGCTTCGTAGCATAATACGTTTAGCCTATGAGACTGCTGGACAGCAGCCTCCTGAAAGAATTACAGCTCATTCTACGAGAGCTGTGGCTTCCACGTGGGCCTTTAAGAATGAGGCCTTTGTTGAACAGATTTGCAAGGCTGCAACTTGGTCTTCTCTTCATACTTTTTCCAAATTTTACAAATTTGACACTTTTGCTTCTTCTGAGGCTGTTTTTGGGAGAAAGGTTCTTCAGGCAGTGGTTCCTTCCGTGTAAAGATCCTGCCTGTCCCTCCCGTCATCCGTGTACTTTAGCTTTGGTATTGGTATCCCATAAGTAATGGATGACCCGTGGACTGACTACACTTAACAGGAGAAAACATAATTTATGCTTACCTGATAAATTCCTTTCTCCTGTAGTGTAGTCAGTCCACGGCCCGCCCTGTTTTTTATGGCATGTCTAAATTTTAAATTATACTCCAGTCACCACTGCACCCTATAGTTTCTCCTTTCTCGTTTGGTTTTCGGTCGAATGACTGGGTGTGATGTAGAGGGGAGGAGCTATATAGCAGCTCTGCTTGGGTGATCCTCTTGCACTTCCTGTTAGGGAGGAGTTAATATCCCATAAGTAATGGATGACCCGTGGACTGACTACACTACAGGAGAAAGGAATTTATCAGGTAAGCATAAATTATGTTTTTTTCTTCAATCAAAAGTTTGTTATTTTCAAATAGTACCGGCGTTGTACTGTTTTATCTCCGGCAGTATTTAGAAGAAGAATCTGCCTGCGTTTTCTATGATCTTAGCAGCTTGTAACTAAGATCCACTGCTGTTCTCACATATGTCTGAGGAGTGAGGTAACTTCAGAGGGAGAATGGCGTGCAGGTTATCCTGCTATGAGGTATGTGCAGTTTTCAGTTTTTCTAGGGACTAGAAAATGCTGCTGATACCGGATTAATGTAAGTTAAGCCTAAATACAGTGATTTAATAGCGACTTGTATCAGGCTTACTATGTGAGATATATACTCTTATAAAATGGCAATATAAAATGTTTGCTGGCATGTTTAATCGTTTTTATATATGCTTTGGTGATAAAACTTTATTGGGGCCTAGTTTTTTCCACATGGCTGGCTTGATTTTTGCCTAGAAACAGTTTCCTGAGGCTTTCCACTGTTGTAGTATGAGTGGGAGGGGCCTATTTTAGCACTTTTTTGCGCAGTTAAAATTACAGACATTCAGCTTCCCTCAGCAGTCCCCTGCATGCTATAGGACATCTCTGAAGGGCTCTAAAGGCTTCAAAAGTCGTTTATTGAGGAAGGTAGGGCCACAGTAGAGCTGTGGCAGTTGTTGTGACTGTTTAAAAAACGTTTATTTCGTTTTTTTGATCCGTTTTTTGCATTAAGGGGTTAATCATCCATTTGCAAGTGGGTGCAATGCTCTGCTAACCTATTACATACACTGTAAAAATTTCGTTTGATTTACTGCCTTTTTTCATTGTTTTTCAAATTTTGACAAAATTTGTTTCTCTTAAAGGCACAGTAGCGTTTTTTATATTTGCTTGTTTACTTGATTTAAAGTGTTTTCCAAGCTTGCTAGTCTCATTGCTAGTCTGTACAAACATGTCTGACATAGAGGAAACTCCTTGTTCATTATGTTTAAAAGCCATGGTGGAACCCCATATGAGAATGTGTACTAAATGTATTGATTTCACTTTAAGCAATAAAGATCATATTTTGTCTTTAAAAAATTTATCACCAGAGGATTCTGACGAGGGGGAAGTTATACCAACTAACTCTCCCCACGTGTCAGACCCTTTGACTCCCGCTCAAATGGCGACAAGTACATGAAGGACGCCCATAGCGATTACTTTACAAGACATGGTGGCAGTCATGGATAATACATTGTCAGCGGTATTAGCCAGGCTGCCTGAATTTAGAGGAAAGCGAGATAGCTCTGGTGTTAGGCGTAATACAGAGCATACAGAAGCTTTAAGGTCCATGTCTGATACTGCCTCACAATATGCAGAAGCTGAGGAAGGAGAGCTTCAGTCTGTGGGTGATATTTCTGACTTAGGGAAACCTGATTCTGATATTTCTACTTTTAAATTTAAGCTTGAGAACCTCCGTGTACTGCTTAGGGAGATTTTAGCTGCTCTGAATGACTGTGATACAATTGCAGTGCCAGAGAAATTGTGTAGACTGGATAAATACTTTGCAGTGACGGTGTGTACTGAGGTTTTTCCAATACCTAAAAGGTTTACAGAAATTATTAATAAAGAGTGGGATAGACCCGGTGTGCCGTTTCCCCCCCCCTCCTATTTTTAGAAAAATGTTTCCCATAGACGCCACCACACGGGACTTATGGCAGACGGTCCCTAAGGTGGAGGGAGCAGTTTCTACGTTAGCAAAGCGTACTACTATCCCTGTCGAGGACAGTTGTGCTTTTTAAGATCCAATGGATAAAAAATTAGAGGGTTACCTTAAGAAAATGTTTTTTCAACAAGGTTTTATCCTGCAGCCCCTTGCATGCATTGCTCCTGTCACTGCTGCTGCGGCGTTCTGGTTTGAGTCTCTGGAAGAGGCTTTACAGGCAACGACTCCATTGGATGACATACTTAACAAGCTTAGAGCACTTAAGCTAGCTAATTCTTTTGTTTCTGATGCCATTGTTCATTTGACTAAACTAACGGCTAAGAATTCTGGATTTGCCATCCAGGCGCGCAGGGCGCTATGGCTTAAATCTTGGTCAGCTGACGTGACTTCAAAGTCTAAACTACTTAACATTCCCTTCAAGGGACAGACCCTATTCGGGCCTGGTTTGAAGGAAATTATTGCTGACATTACTGGAGGTAAAGGTCATACCCTTCCTCAGGACAGGTCCAAATCAAGGGCCAAACAGTCTAATTTTCGTGCCTTTCGAAACTTCAAGGCAAGTGCAGCATCAACTTCCTTTGCTACAAAACAAGAGGGAACTTTTGCTCAGTCCAAGACGGCCTGGAAACCTAACCAGTCCTAGAACAAAGGCAAGCAGGCCAAAAAGCCTGCTGCTGCCTCTAAGACAGCATGAAGGAACGGCCCCCTATCCGGTAACGGATCTAGTAGGGGGCAGACTTTCTCTCTTCGCCCAGGCGTGGGCAAGAGATGTTCAGGATCCCTGGGCGTTGGAGATTATATCTCAGGGGTATCTTCTGGACTTCAAGGCTTTCCCTCCACAAGGGAGATTTCACCTTTCACGATTATCTGTGAACCAGATAAAGAATGAGGCATTCTTACACTGTGTGCAAGACCTTCTAGTTATGGGAGTGATCCATCCAGTTCCAAAGGAGAAACAGGGACAGGGATTTTACTCAAATCTGTTTGTGGTTCCCAAAAAAGAGGGAACCTTCAGACCAATCTTGGATCTAAAGATCTTAAACAAATTCCTCAGAGTTCCATCATTCAAAATGGAAACTATTCGGACCATCCTACCTATGATCCAGGAGGGTCAATATATGACTACCGTGGATTTAAAGGATGCTTACCTTAACATTCCGATACACAAAGATCATCATCGGTTCCTAAGGTTTGCCTTTCTGGACAGGCATTACCAGTTTGTGGTACAGGCGTCAAACTTCCAAATTGCCAAGTCCCATACGGACATAGTTCTGGCATTTCTGAGGTCGCATGGGTGGAAAGTGAACGAGGAAAAGAGTTCTCTGTCCCCACTCACTAGGGACTCTGATAGATTCTGTAGAAATGAAAATTTACCTGACGGAGTCCAGGTTATCAAAACTTCTAAATTCTTGCCGTGTTCTCCATTCTATTCCGCGCCCTTCGGTGGCTCAGTGCATGGAAGTAATCGGCTTAATGGTAGCGGCAATGGACATAGTACCGTTTGCGCGCCTACATCTCAGACCGCTGCAACTATACATGCTCAGTCAGTGGAATGGGGATTACACAGATTTGTCCCCTCTACTAAATCTGGATCAAGAGACCAGAGATTCTCTCCTCTGGTGGCTATCTCGGGTCCATCTGTCCAAAGGTATGACCTTTCGCAGGCCAGATTGGACAATTGTAACGACAGATGCCAGCCTTCTAGGTTGGGGTGCAGTCTGGAACTCCCTGAAGGCTCAGGGATCGTGGACTCAGGAGGAGAAACTCCTCCCAATAAATATTCTGGAATTGAGGGCAATATTCAATGCTCTTCAAACTTGGCCTCAGTTAACAACCCTGAGGTTCATCAGATTTCAGTCGGACAACATCACGACTGTGGCTTACATCAACCATCAAGGGGGAACAAGGAGTTCCCTAGCGATGTTAGAAGTCTCCAAAATAATTCGCTGGGCAGAGTCTCACTCTTGCCACCTATCAGCGATCCATATCCCAGGTGTAGAGAACTGGGAGGCGGATTTTCTAAGTCGACAAACTTTTCATCCGGGGGAGTGGGAACTCCATCCGGAGGTGTTTGCTCAATTGATTCATCGTTGGGGCAAACCAGATCTGGATCTCATGGCGTCTTGTCAGAACGCCAAGCTTCCTTATTACGGATCCAGGTCCAGCGACGCTGATAGATGCTCTAGCAGCGCCTTGGTCTTTCAACCTGGCTTACGTGTTTCCACCATTTCCTCTGCTCCCTTGACTGATTGCCAAAATCAAGCAGGAGAGAGCATCGGTGATCTTGATAGCGCCTGCGTGGCCACGCAGGACCTGGTATGCAGACCTAGTGGACATGTCATCCTTTCCACCTTGGACTCTGCCTTTGAGACGAGACCTTCTACTACAAGGTCCTTTCAATCATCCAAATCTAATTTCTCTGAGACTGACTGCCTGGAGATTGAAAGCTTGATTTTATCAAAGCGTGGCTTCTCCAAGTCAGTCATTGATACCTTAATACAGGCACGAAAGCCTGTCACCAGGAAAATCTACCATAAGATATGGCGTAAATATCTGTATTGGTGTGAATCCAAAAGTTACTCATGGAGTAAGGTTAGGATTCCCAGGATATTATCTTTTCTCCAAGAGGGTTTGGAAAAAGGATTATCAGCTAGTTCTTTGAAGGGACAGATTTCTGCTCTGTCTATTCTTTTGCACAAGCGTCTGGCGGATGTTCCAGACGTTCAGGCGTTTTGTCAGGCGTTGGTTAGAATCAAGCCTGTGTTTAAGCCTGTTGCTCCCCCATGGAGCTTAAATTTGGTTCTTAAAGTTCTTCAAGGGGTTCCGTTTGAACCTCTTCATTCCATAGATATCAAACTTTTATCTTGGAAAGTTCTTTTTTTGATGGCTATTTCCTCGGCTCGTAGAGTCTCCGAGTTATCTGCTTTACAATGTGATTCTCCTTATCTGATCTTCCATACAGATAAGGTAGTTCTGCGTACAAAACCTGGGTTTTAATCAATCAAGAGATTGTTGTTCCATCATTGTGTCCTAATCCTTATTCAAAGAAGGAACGTCTTTTACATAATCTGGACGTGGTTCGTGCTTTAAAGTTTTACTTATAAGCTACTAAAGATTTTCGTCAAACATCTGCTTTGTTTGTGGTTTACTCTGGACAGAGGAGAGGTCAAAATGCTTCGGCAACCTCTCTTTCCTTTTGGCTAAGAAGCATAATCCGCTTAGCCTATGAGACTGCTGGACAGCAGCCTCCTGAAAGGATTACAGCTCATTCTACTAGAGCTGTGGCTTCCACTTGGGCCTTTAAAAATGAGGCTTCTGTTGAACAGATTTGCAAGGCGGCGACTTGGTCTTCGCTTCATACTTTTTCCAAATTCTACAAATTTGATACTTTTGCTTCTTCGGAGGCTATTTTTGGGAGAAAGGTTTTACAGGCAGTGGTACCTTCCGTTTAAGTACCTGCCTTGTCCCTCCCTTCATCCGTGTACTTTAGCTTTGGTATTGGTATCCCACAAGTAATGGATGATCCGTGGACTGGATAGACCTTACAAGAGAAAACACAATTTATGCTTACCTGATAAATTTATTTCTCTTGTGGTGTATCCAGTCCACGGCCCGCCCTGTCATTTTAAGGCAGGTCAAAATTTTAGATTAAACTACAGTCACCACTGCACCCTATGGTTTCTCCTTTCTCGGCTTGTTTCGGTCGAATGACTGGATATGGCAGTTAGGGGAGGAGCTATATAGCAGCTCTGCTGTGGGTGTCCTCTTGCAACTTCCTGTTGGGAAGCATAATATCCCACAAGTAATGGATGATCCGTGGACTGGATACACCACAAGAGAAATAAATTTATCAGGTAAGCATAAATTGTGTTTTTTCATTTGGGGGTTTATTGCTTATTAACTTGTGGTGCAATCCTTCTAAAGCTTAGTGGGTACACTGTTAAAATTTCAGAAAAATTGAAGCAATTTTAACCTGTTTTGCAGTTTGTGTATGCCTTTTTTTCTCTTAAAGGCACAGTACCATTTTTGCAAATTGTGTTTTTTTCATTAAATAAAGTGTTTTCCAAGCTTGCTTGCTTTATTACTAGTCTGTTAAACATGTCTGACACTGAGGAAACTCATTGTTCAATTTGTTTAGAAGCCATTGTGGAACCCCCTCTTAGAATGTGTCCCACTTGTACTGATATGTCTATAAATTGCAAACAGCATATTTTGACTTATAAAAAAGTTTGGCATTAGATGATTCTCAGACAGAAGGAAATCAGGTTTTGCCATCTAGTTCTCCCCAAGTGTCTCAACCAGTAACGCCCGCACAAGCGAGGCCAAGTACTTCTAGTGCGTCTAATTCTTTCACCTTGCAAGATATGGCTTCAGTTATGAATACTACCCTCACAGAGGTTTTATCTAAGCTGCCTGGTTTGCAAGGGAAGCGCAGTAGCTCTGGGTTAAGAACAAATGCTGAGCCTTTTGACGCTTTAGTAGCTGTATCCGATATTCCCTCACAATGTTCTGAAGTAGGGATGAGGGATTTGATGTCTGAGGGAGAATTTTCTGATTCATGAAAGACGTTCCCTCAGACAGATTCAGATATGACGGCATTTAAATTTAAGCTAGAGCAAATCCGCTTATTGCTTAGGGAGGTTTTAGCTATTCTGGATGATTATGACCCTATTGTAGTTCCAGAGAAATTGTGTAAAATGCACAAATATTTAGAGGTTCCTGTTTACACTGATGTGTTTCCGGTCCCTAAGAGGATTTTCGGACATTGTTACTAAGGAGTGGGATAAACCAAGTATTCCGTTCTCTCCCCCTCCTGTTTTTAAGAAAATGTTTCCCATTTCTGACACCATAAAGGACTCATGGCAGACGGTCCCTAAGGTGGAGGGAGCTATTTCTACCCTGGCTAAGCGTACAACTATACCTATTGAAGACAGCTGTGATTTCATTGATCCTATGGATAAAAAATTAGAGGGTCTCCTAAAAAGTTTTTTGTTCATCAAGGTTTTCTTCTTCAACCTATAGCGTGCATTGTTCCTGTAACCACTGCAGCTGCCTTTTGGTTTGAGGCTCTAGAAGAGACTCTTCAGATGGAGACCCCACTAGATGATATTTTGGACAGAATGAAGGCTCTTAAGTTGGCTAATTCTTTTATTACAGTGGCCGCTTTTCATCTTGCTAAATTAGCGGCTAAGAATTCAGGTTTTGACATTTTAGCGCGTAGAGCGTTATGGCTTAAGTCCTGGTCAGCTGATGTGTCATCTAAATCTAAGCTTTTGTCGATCCCTTTCAAAGGTAAGACAAAATAATTTTCGTTCCTTTCGAAACTTCAAGAGTGGTCCATCTACCTCTTCCCCTGCTGCAAAGCAAGAGGGGAACTTTGCTCAATCCAAGCCAACCTGGAGACCTAATCAGGCTTGGAACAAGAGTAAACAGGCCAAAAAGCCTTCTGCTGCCACTAAGTCAGCATGAAGGGGTAGCCCCCGATCCGGGACCGGATCTAGTAGGGGGCAGACTCTCTCTCTTTGCTCAGGCCTGGTCAAGAGACATTCGGGATTCCTGAGCAGTAGAAATTGTAACCCAGGGATACCTTCTAGATTTCAAAAATTGCCCTCCAAGGGGGAGGTTCCATCTGTCTCAATTGTCTGTAAACCTGACAAAAAGAGAGGCGTTCTTACGCTGTGTAGAAGACCTCTTTACCATTGGAGTGATCTGCCCAGTTCCAAAAGCAGAACAGGGGCAGGGGTTCTACTCCAATCTGTTTATAGTTCCCAAAAAAGGAGGGAACCTTCAGACCAATTCTGGATCTCAAGATCCTAAACAATTCCTAAGAGTTCCATCTTTCAAGATGGAGACCATTCAGACTATCTTACCATTGATCCAGGAGGGTCAATATATGACCACTGTGGACTTAAAGGATGCGTATCTACACATTCCTATCCACAAAGATCATCACCAGTTCCTCAGGTTCGCCTTTCTGGACAAGCATTATCAGTTTGTGGCTCTTCCTTTTGGGTTGGCCACGGCGCCGCAAATCTTCACAAAGGTGCTAGGGTCCCTTCTGGCGGTTCTAAGGTCACGGGGCATAGCAGTGGCGCCTTATCTAGACAACATTCTAATTCGAGCGTCGTCCTTCCAACTAGCCAAGTCTCACATGGACTTAGTGTTAGCCTTTCTAAGGTCTCACGGGTGGAAAGTGAACGTAAAAAAGAGTTCTCTTTCCCCCCTCACAAGAGTTTCATTTCTAGGGACTCTGATAGACTTGGTGCACATGAAAATATTTTTGACGGAGGTCAGGAAATCAAAGATTTTGTCCACCTGCCGAGCTCTTCATTCCATTCCTCGGCCGTCAGTGGCTCAGTGTATGGAGGTAATCGGACTAATGGTAGTGGCAATTGACATAGTTCCGTTTGCTCGCTTGCATCTCAGACCACTGCAGCTATGCATGCTCAATCAGTGGAATGGGGATTATGCGGATTTATCTCCTCAGATAAATCTGGATCAGGAGACCAGAGACTCTCTTCTTTGGTGGTTGTCACAGGATCATCTGTCCCAGGGAATGTGTTTCCGCAGGCCAGAATGGGTTATTGTGACGACAGACGCCAGTCTTTTGGGCTGGGGTGCAGTCTGGAATTCCCTGAAAGCTCAGGGTTTGTGGACTCGGGAGGATGCTTTCCTACCGATAAATATTCTGGAATTAAGAGCTATATTCAATGCTCTCCAGGCATGGCCTCAGCTGGCTTCGGCCAGATTCATCAGGTTTCAGTCGGACAACATCATGACTGTGGCTTATATCAATCATCAGGGCGGAACAAAGAGTTCCTTAGCGATGATAGAGGTCTCAAGGATAATCCAATGGGCAGAGGCTCACTCTTGCCATCTGTCAGCGATCTATATCCCAGGTGTAGAGAACTGGGAGGCAGATTTTCTAAGTCATCAGACTTTTCATCCGGGGGAGTGGGAACTCCATCCGGAGGTGTTTGCTCAGCTGGTGCGGCTATAGGGCACACCAGAGTTGGATCCGATGGCGTCTCGTCAGAACGCCAAACTTCCTCTTTACGGCTCCAGGTCAAGGGATCCTCAGGCTGTACTGATAGATGCTCTAGCAGTACCCTGGTCGTTCAACCTGGCTTATGTGTTTCCACCTTTCCCTCTCCTTCCACGTCTGATTGCCAGAATCAAACAGGAGAGAGCGTGATTTTGATAGCGCCTGCGTGGCCACGCAGGACTTGGTATGCAGACCTGGTGGACATGTCATCCCTTCCACCATGGTCTCTGCCATTGAGACAGGACCGTCTGATTCAAGGTCCATTTAAGCATCCAAATCTAATTTCTCTGCAACTGACTGCTTGGAGATTGAACGCTTGATTCTATCAAAGCAGGGTTTTTCTGAGTCAGTCATAAATACCTTGATTCAGGCTCGAAAGCCTGTTACCAGGAAAATTTATCATAAGATATGGCGTAAATATCTTTTTTGGTGCGAATCCAAAAGTTTCTCCTGGAGTAAAATCAGGATTCCTAGGATTTTGTTTTTTCTCCAAGAGGGATTGGAGAAAGGATTATAAGCTAGTTCCCTAAAGGGACAGATATCTGCTCTGTCTATTTTGTTGCACAAGCGTCTGGCAGATGTTCCAGACGTTCAGGCTTTTTGTCAGGCTTTAGTTAGAATTAAGCCTGTGTTTAAACCTATTGCTCCGCCATGGAGTCTAAATTTAGTTCTTAGAGTTCTTTAGGGGGTTCCGTTTGAACCCATTCATTCCATAGATATTAAGCTTTTATCTTGGAAAGTTTTGTTCCTAGTTGCTATCTCTTCAGCTCGAAGAGTTTCTGAACTATCTGCATTACAATGTGACTCACCTTATCTAGTGTTCCATGCTGATAAGGTGGTTTTGCGTACCAAGCCTGGGTTCCTACCCTAAGGTTGTTACTAACAGGAATATCAATCAAGAAATTGTTGTTCCTTCTCTGTGTCCTAATCCTTCTTGTAAGAAGGAACGTCTGTTGCACAACTTGGACGTGGTTCGTGCTTTGAAATTTTATTTGCAGGCAACCAAAGATTTTCGTCAAACATCTTCTTTGTTTGTTGTCTATTCTGGAAAGCGTAGGGGTCAAAAGGCTACAGCGACTTCTCTTTCCTTTTGGCTGAAAAGCATCATCCGTTTGGCTTATGAGACTGCTGGACAGCAGCCTCCTGAAAGGATTACAGCTCATTCTACTAGAGCGGTAGCTTCCACATGGGCTTTTAAAAATGATGCTTCTGTTGAACAGATTTATAACTGCGACTTGGTCTTCGCTTTATACCTTTTCAAAATTTTACAAATTTGATACTTTTGCTTCTTCGGAGGCTGTTTTTGGGAGAAAGGTTTTGCAAGCAGTGGTGCCTTCCGTTTAGGTTTCTGTCTTGTTCCTCCCTTCATCCGTGTCCTAAAGCTTTGGTATAGGTATCTCACAAGTTATGATGAATCCGTGGACTCGGTACATCATGCAAAAGAAAACAAAATTTATGCTTACCTGATAAATTTCTTTCTTTTGCGATGTACCGAGTTCACGGCCCGCCCTGTCTATTCAAAACAGATAGTATTTTTTTTATGTAAACTTCAGTCACCTCTGCACCTTATAGTTTCTCCTTTTCTTCCTTGGCCTTTGGTCGAATGACTGGGGGGTGGAGTTAAGGGGGGAGCTATATAGACAGCTCTGCTGTGGTGCTCTCTTTGCTACTTCCTGTCAGGAAGGACAATATCCCACAAGTTAGGATGAATCCGTGGACTTGGTACATCACAAAAGAAAGAAATTTATCAGGTAAGCATAAATTTTGTTTTATATGTTGTTTTTTCTTTTACATTTTGTAAGATGTCTCAATCTGATCCTGCTTCAGAAGTATCTGCTGGAACTTTGCTGCCTGACATCGGTTCTACCAAAGCTAAGTGCATTTGTTGAAAGATTGTGGAATTTTTTTCTCCGAATGTCATTTGTAATAGTTGTCATGATAAACTTTTACATGCATATAGTGTGTCCATCAGTAATAGTACATTGCCAGTTGCAGTTCCTTCAACTTCTAATGTACATGATATACCAATTTGTTACTGATTCTATTCAGAAGGCTTTGTCTGCATTTCCACCTTCTAATAAACGTAAAAGGTCTTTTAAAACTTCTCATAAGGTTGATGAAATTTCAAATGACCAACAACATAATAATTTATCCTCCTCTGATGAGGATCTATCTGATACAAAAGATCCTTCCTCAGACATTGATACTGACAAATCTACTTATTTATGTAAAATAGAGTATATGTTAATTACTTTGGATATTGAGGTAACCAGTCCTCTTGACGTTAAGTCTAATAAACGTTTAAATGCTGTTTTTAAACCTCCTGTGGTTTCTCCAGGGGGTTTTCCTATTCTTGAGGCTATTTCTGATATGATTTCTAAGGAATGGAATAAGCCAGGTACTTCTTTTATTCCTTCTTCAAGGTTTAAAAAATTGTATCCTTTACCAGCTAATTCTATAGAGTTTTGGGAAAAAATCCCCAAAGTTTATGGAGCTATTTCTACTCTTGCTAAATGTACCACTATTCCTATGGAAGATTTTACTTCCTTTAAGTATCCTTTAGATAGGAAGCTTGAATCTTATCTAAGGAAAGCCTATTTATATTCAGGTCATCTTCTCAGACCTGCAATTTCTTTGGCTGATGTTGCGGCTGCATCAACTTTCTGGTTGGAGAATTTAGCGCAACAAGAATTGGATTCTGACATATCTAGCATTATTCGCTTACTGCAATATGCTAATCATTTTATTTGTGATGCCATTTTTGATATTAGCAAAATTGATTTTAGATCCATGTCTTTAGCTATTTTAGCTAGAAGAGCTTTGTGGCTTAAATCTTGGAATGCTGATATGACATCTAAGTCTAGATTACTATCTCTTTCTTTCCAAGGTAATAATTTATTTGGTTCTCAGTTGGATTCTATTATTTCAACTGTTACTGGGGGAAAGGGAGTTTTTATGCCTCAGGATAAGAAACCTAAGGGTAAATATAAGGCTTCAAACCGTTTTTGTTCCTTTCGTCAGAATAAGGAACAAAAATCTAATCCTTCCCCCAAGGAATCTGTTTCCAATTGGAAGCCTTCCTCAAATTCGAATAAATCCAAGCCATTTAAGAAACCAAAGTTAGCCCCTATTTCCGCATGAAGGTGCGGCCCTCATTCCAGCTCAGCTGGTAGGGGGCAGATTAAGGTTTTTCAAGGATTTTTGGATAAATTTTGTCCAAAATCAATGGATTCAGAGCATTGTCTCTCAAGGGTATCGAATAGGATTCAGAGTAAGACCTACTGTGAGAAGATTTTTTCTCTCACGCATCCCAGCAAATCCAGTAAAAGCTCAGGCTTTCCTGAAGTGTGTTTCAGACCTGGAGTCTTCATGCCAGTTCCTTTTCAGGAACAAGGTCTGGGGTTTTATTCAAATCTATTCTTTGTCCCAAAGAAGGAAAATTCATTCAGGCTAGTTCTGGATCTGAAAATTTTGAATCATTATGTAAGAGTAGCAACTTTCAAGATGGTGACTATAAGGACTATTCTGCCTTTTGTTCAGCAAGGACATTATATGTCTACAATAGACTTGCAAGATGCATACCTTCATATTCTGATTCATCCAGAACATTTTCAGTTCCTGAGATTCTCTTTTCTAGACAAGCAGTACCAATTTGTTGCTCTTCCATTTGGCCTAGCAACAGCTCCAAAAATCTTTTCAAAGGTTCTAGGTGCCCTAATCAGAGAACAGGGTATTGCGGTGTTTCCTTATTTGGACGATATCTTGGTACTAGCTCAGTCTTTACGTTCTGCAGAATCTCACACAAATCAACTAGTGTTGTTTCTTCGAAAACATGGTTGGAGGATCAATTTACCCAAAAGTTCTTTGATTCCTCAGAAAAGCGTCACCTTTTTAGGTTTCCAGATAGATTCAGTGTCCATGACTCTGTCTCTAACAGACAAGAGATGCTTGAAATTGGTTGCAGCTTGTCGGCACCTTCAGTCTCAGTCATTCCCTTCAGTGGCTATGTGCATAGAAGTTTTAGGCCTCATGACTGCAGCATCGGCCGTGATTCCTTTTGCTCGTTTTCACATGAGACCTCTCCAGCTTTGTATGCTAAATCAATGGTGCAGGGATTATACAAAGATATCACAATTAGTATCAAATCCCTATGTACAATGCTCTCTGACGTGGTGGTTAAATCACCAACGTTTTGTTCAAGGGGCTTCTTTTGTTCGACCAACCTGGACTGTGATAACTACAGATGAAAGTCTTTCGGGTTTGGTTGCTGTTTGGGGATCTCTGACTGCTCAAGGGGTTTGGAAATTTCAAGACGCGAGATTACCAATCAATATTTTAGAACTCTGTGCAATTTTCAAAGCTCTTCAGTTTTGGCCTCTGTTGAAGAGCGAACCATTCAATTGCTTCTAGACAGACAATATCACAACTGTGGCATATGTCAATCATCAGGGTGGGACTCACAGTCCTCAAGCCATGAAAGAAGTATGTCGGATACTTGCTTGGGCGGAATCCAGCTCCTTTCTAATCTCTGCGGTGCATATCCCAGGTGTAGACAATTGGGAGGCGGATTATATCAGTCGTCAGATTTTAAATCCAGGAGAGTGGTCTCTCCATCCAGATGTGTTTTCTCAGATTGTTCAGATGTGGGGTCTTCCAGAGATAGATCTGATGGCCTCTCACCTAAACATGAAACTTCCCAGATACCTGTCCAGGTCCAGGGATGTTCAGGTGGAAGCAGTGGATGCGCTAACCATTCCATGGAATTATCATCCTGCTTACATCTTCCCGTCTCTAGTTCTTCTTCCAAGAGTGGTTTCCAAAATCATGCAGGAACAATCGTTTGTGTTGCTGGTGGCTCCAGCATGGCCTCTCAGGTTTTGGTATGCGAATCTTGTTCGGATGTCCAGTTGCCAGCCTTGGCCACTTCCGTTAAGGCCAGACCTACTGTCTCAAGGTCCATTTTTCCATCAGGATCTCAAATCATTAAATTTGAAGGTATGGAAATTGAACGCTTAGTACTAAGTCATAGAGGTTTTTCTGACTCAGTGATTAATACTATGTTACAAGCTCGTAAATCTGTTTCCAGGAAGATTTACTATCGAGTTTGGAAGACTTACATTTCATGGTGTTCTTCCCATAAATGTTCTTGGCATTCTTTTAGAATTCCTAGAATTTCACAGTTTCTTCAGGATGGTTTGGATAAAGGTTTGCCTGCAAGTTCCTTGAAGGGACAAATCTCTGCTCTTTCAGTTTTATTTCACAGAAAGATTGCTAAACTTCCTGATATTCACTGTTTTGTACAGGCTTTAGTTCAACTTAAGCCTGTCATTAAATCAATTTCTCCTCCTTGGAGTCTCAATTTGGTTTTGAAGGCGTTACAGGCTCCTCCATTTGAGCCTATGCATTCTTTGGACATTAACCTCTTAATGACCACAGCACTTTTCCATTTTCTGTCCGTTTGGGACCAAGGCTATTTTTACATTTTTGCAGTGTTTGTGTTTAGCTGTAATGTTCCTCTTACTCATTTACTGTACCCACACATATTATATACCGTTTTTCTCGCCATTAAATTGACTTTCTAAAGATACCATTATTTTCATCATATCTTATAATTTACTATAAATTTATTTTATAAAATATGAGGAAAAATGGAAAAAAACACACTTTTTCTAACTTTGACTCCCAAAATCTGTTACATATCTACAACCACCAAAAAACACCCATGCTAAATAGTTTCTAAATTTTGTCCTGAGTTTAGAAATACCCAATGTTTACATGTTCTTTGCTTTTTTTGCAAGTTATAGGGCCATAAATACAAGTAGCACTTTGCTATTTCCAAACCATTTTTTTCAAAATTAGCGCTAGTTACATTAGAACACTAATATCTTTCAGGAATCCCTAAATATCACTTGACATGTATATATTTTTTTTTAGTAGACATCCCAAAGTATTGATCTAGGCCAATTTTGGTATATTTCATACCACCATTTCACCGCCAAATGCGATCAAATACAAAAAATCGTTCACTTTTCTCCAACATTGGTGTGTCTGGTCCACAGCGTCATCCTTACTTGTGGGAATATTCTCTTCCCCAACAGGAAATGGCAAAGAGCACAGCAAAAGCTGCCCATATAGCCCCCTCTCTGGCTCCGCCCCCCAGTCATTCTCTTTGCCGCTCTGAACAAGTAGCATCTCCACGGAGATGGTGAAGAGTATGTGGTGTTATTTGTAGTTTTTATTCTTCTATCAAGAGTTTGTTATTTTAAAATAGTGCCGGTTTGTACTATTTACTCTAAAACAGAAAAGGATGAAGAGTTCTGTTTAAAAGAGGAGTATGATTTTAGCAGCAGTAACTAAAATTAATTGCTGTTCCCACGCAGGACTGTTGAGCCCAGAGAACTTCAGTTGGGGGGAACAGTTTGCAGACTTTTCTGCTCAAGGTATGACTAGTCCATTTTCTAACAAGACCTTGTAATGTTAGAAGACTGTCATTTTCCCTCTTGGGGATCGGTAAGCCATTTTCTTAGACTCATAACAGAATGAAGGCTTATTAATGGGCTATATACTGGTTGACACTATTGTGGGCAAAATCGATTGATTTATTCGATATTTATCTGTTTTGTTACACAAACGCCTGGCAGCTGTGCCAGATGTACAAGCTTTTGTACAGGCTTTGGTCAGAATCAAGCCTGTTTACAGACCCATGACTCCTCCTTGGAGTCTAAATTTAGTTCTTTCAGTTCTTCAAGGGGTTCCGTTTGAACCTTTACATTCCATAGATATTAAGTTACTATCTTTGAAAGTTCTGTTTTTGGTTGCTATTTCTTCTGCTAGAAGAGTTTCTGAATTATCTGCTTTGCAGTGTGATCCACCCTATCTGGTGTTCCATTCAGATAAGGTCGTTTTGCGTACCAAGCCTGGTTTTCTTCCAAAAGTAGTTTCCAACAAGAATATTAACCAGGAAATAGTTGTTCCTTCTCTGTGTCCGAATCCAGTTTCAAAGAAGGAACGTTTGTTACACAATTTAGATGTGGTCCGTGCTTTAAAGTTCTATTTAGACGCAACAAAGGATTTCAGACAGACTTCATCTTTGTTTGTCGTTTACTCTGGTAAGAGGAGAGGACAAAAAGCTACTGCTACCTCTCTTTCTTTCTGGCTGAAAAGCATCATCCGATTGGCTTATGAGACTGCCGGATGGCAGCCTCCTGAACGAATCACAGCTCACTCTACTAGGGCTGTGGCTTCTACATGGGCCTTCAAGAACGAGGCTTCTGTTGATCAGATATGTAAGGCAGCGACTTGGTCTTCTCTGCACACTTTTGCCAAATTTTACAAATTCGATACTTATGCTTCTTCGGAGGCTATTTTTGGGAGAAAGGTTTTGCAAGCCGTGGTGCCTTCCGTTTAGGTAACCTGATTTGCTCCCTCCCTTCATCCGTGTCCTAAAGCTTTGGTATTGGTTCCCACAAGTAAGGATGACGCCGTGGACCGGACACACCAATGTTGGAGAAAACAGAATTTATGCTTACCTGATAAATTTCTTTCTCCAACGGTGTGTCCGGTCCACGGCCCGCCCTGGTTTTTTAAGCAGGTTTGAAAAATTTCTTTCTCTATACACTACAGTCACCACGGCACCCTATAGTTTCTCCTTTTTTCTCCTAACCGTCGGTCGAATGACTGGTGGGCGGAGTCAGAGGGGGGGCTATATGGGCAGCTTTTGCTGTGCTCTTTGCCATTTCCTGTTGGGGAAGAGAATATTCCCACAAGTAAGGATGACGCCGTGGACCGGACACACCGTTGGAGAAAGAAATTTATCAGGTAAGCATAAATTCTGTTTTTCACAATTTTTTCAAAAACGTTCGGTTTCTCACTGAAATTATTTACAAACAGCTTGTGCAATTATGGCATAAATGGTTGTAAATTCTTCTATGGGATCCCCTTTGTTCAGAAATAGCAGACATATATGGCTTTGGCGTTGCTTTTTGGTAATTAGAAGGCCACTAAATGTCACTGCGCACCACACGTGTATTATGCCCAGCAGTTAAGGGGTTAATTAGGGAGCTTTTAGGGAGCTTGTAGGGTTAATTTTAGCTTTAGAGTAGTGTAGTAGACAACCCAAAGTATTGATCTAGGCCCATTTTTAGGTTTCTCACTGAAATCATTTACAAACAACTTGTGCAATTATGGCACAAATGGTTGTAAAGGCTTCTCTGGGATCCCCTTTGTTCAGAAATAGCAGCCATATATGGCTTTGGCATTGCTTTTTGGTAATTAGAAGGCCGCTAAATGCCGCTGCGCACCACACGTGTATTATGCCCAGCAGTGCAGGGGTTAATTAGGGAGCTTGTATGGTTAATTTCAGCTTTAGTGTCGTGTAGTAGACAACCCAAAGTATTGATCTAGGCCCATTTTGGTATATTTCATGCCACCATTTTACCGCCAAATGCGATCAAATTAAAAAAAAAAAGTTACATTTCTCCAACATAGGTGTGTCCGGTCCACGGCGTCATCCTTACTTGTGGGATATTCTCTTCCCCAACAGGAAATGGCAAAGAGCCCAGCAAAGCTGGTCACATGATCCCTCCTAGGCTCCGCCTACCCCAGTCATTCTCTTTGCCGTTGTACAGGCAACATCTCCACGGAGATGGCTTAGAGTTTTTTAGTGTTTAACTGTAGTTTTTATTATTCAATCAAGAGTTTGTTATTTTAAAATAGTGCTGGTATGTACTATTTACTCAGAAACAGAAAAGAGATGAAGATTTCTGTTTGTATGAGGAAAATGATTTTAGCAACCGTCACTAAAATCCATGGCTGTTCCACACAGGACTGTTGAGAGCAATTAACTTCAGTTGGGGGAACAGTGAGCAGTCTCTTGCTGCTTGAGGTATGACACATTCTAACAAGACGATGTAATGCTGGAAGCTGTCATTTTCCCTATGGGATCCGGTAAGCCATGTTTATAAAGATCGTAAATAAGGGCTTCACAAGGGCTTATTAAGACTGTAGACTTTTTCTGGGCTAAATCGATTCATTATTAACACATATTTAGCCTTGAGGAATCATTTTATCTGGGTATTTTGATATAATAATATCGGCAGGCACTGTTTTAGACTCCTTATTATTTAGGGGCTTTCCCAAATCATAGGCAGAGCCTCATTTTCGCGCCGGTGTTGCGCACTTGTTTTTGAGAGGCATGACATGCAGTCGCATGTGAGAGGAGCTCTGATACTTAGAAAAGACTTTCTGAAGGCGTCATTTGGTATCGTATTCCCCTTTGGGCTTGGTTG
This sequence comes from Bombina bombina, assembly GCF_027579735.1. Classification (NCBI taxonomy): domain Eukaryota; kingdom Metazoa; phylum Chordata; class Amphibia; order Anura; family Bombinatoridae; genus Bombina; species Bombina bombina. Next base: position 394,532,742 of record NC_069501.1, on the reverse strand, counting down.
GGTCTCAGCAAAGCAGATACCAGGGACTGTAAAGGGGTTAAAGTTAAAAACGGCTCCGGTTCCGTTATTTTAAGGGTTAAAGCTTCCAAATTTGGTGTGCAATACTTTTAAGGCTTTAAGACACTGTGGTGAAAATTTGGTGAATTTTGAACAATTCCTTCATGTTTTTTCGCAATTGCAGTAATAAAGTGGGTTCAGTTTAAAATTTAAAGTGACAGTAACGGTTTTATTTTAAAACGTTTTTTGTACTTTGTTATCAAGTTTATGCCTGTTTAACATGTCTGAACTACCAGATAGACTGTGTTCTGAATGTGGGGAAGCCAGGATTCCTATTCATTTAAATAAATGTGATTTATGTGACAATGACAATGATGCCCAAGATGATTCCTCAAGTGAGGGGAGTAAGCATGGTACTGCATCATTCCCTCCTTCGTCTACACGAGTCTTGCCCACTCAGGAGGCCCCTAGTACATCTAGCGCGCCAATACTCCTTACTATGCAACAATTAACGGCTGTAATGGATAATTCTGTCAAAAACATTTTAGCCAAAATGAACACTTACCAGCGTAAGCGTGACTGCTCTGTTTTAGATACTGAAGAGCATGACGACGCTGATAATAATGGTTCTGAAGGGCCCCTAACCCAGTCTGATGGGGCCAGGGAGGTTTTGTCTGAGGGAGAAATTACTGATTCAGGGAACATTTCTCAACAAGCTGAACCTGATGTGATTACGTTTAAATTTAAATTGGAACATCTCCGCATTCTGCTCAAGGAGGTATTATCCACTCTGGATGATTGTGACAAGTTGGTCATCCCAGAGAAACTATGTAAAATGGACAAGTTCCTAGAGGTCCCGGGACTCCCAGAAGCTTTTCCTATACCCAAGCGGGTGGCGGACATTGTTAATAAAGAATGGGAAAGGCCCGGTATTCCTTTCGTCCCTCCCCCCATATTTAAAAAATTGTTTCCTATGGTCGACCCCAGAAAGGACTTATGGCAGACAGTCCCCAAGGTCGAGGGAGCGGTTTCCACTTTAAACAAACGCACCACTATACCCATAGAGGATAGTTGTGCTTTTAAAGATCCTATGGATAAGAAATTTGAAGGTTTACTTAAAAAGATGTTTGTTCAGCAGGGTTACCTTCTACAACCTATTTCATGCATTGTCCCTGTAGCTACAGCCGCATGTTTCTGGTTCGATGAGCTGATAAAGGCGGTCGATAGTGATTCTCCCCCTTATGAGGAGATTATGGACAGAATCAATGCTCTCAAATTGGCTAATTCTTTCACCCTAGACGCCACTTTGCAATTGGCTAGGTTAGCGGCTAAGAATTCAGGGTTTGCTATTGTGGCGCGCAGAGCGCTTTGGTTGAAATCTTGGTCAGCTGATGCGTCTTCCAAGAACAAGCTACTTAACATTCCTTTCAAGGGGAAAACGCTGTTTGGCCCTGACTTGAAAGAGATTATCTCTGATATCACTGGGGGTAAGGGCCACGCCCTTCCTCAGGATCGGCCTTTCAAGGCAAAAAATAAACCTAATTTTCGTCCCTTTCGGAGAAACGGACCAGCCCAAAGTGCTACGTCCTCTAAGCAAGAGGGTAATTCTTCTCAAGCCAAGCCAGCTTGGAGACCAATGCAAGGCTGGAACAAGGGAAAGCAGGCCAAGAAACCTGCCACTGCTACCAAGACAGCATGAAATGTTGGCCCCCGATCCGGGACCGGATCTGGTGGGGGGCAGACTCTCTCTCTTCGCTCAGGCTTGGGCAAGAGATGTTCTGGATCCTTGGGCGCTAGAAATAGTCTCCCAAGGTTATCTTCTGGAATTCAAGGGGCTTCCCCCAAGGGGGAGGTTCCACAGGTCTCAGTTGTCTTCAGACCACATAAAAAGACAGGCATTCTTACATTGTGTAGAAGACCTGTTAAAAATGGGAGTGATTCATCCTGTTCCATTAAGAGAACAAGGGATGGGGTTCTACTCCAATCTGTTCATAGTTCCCAAAAAAGAGGGAACGTTCAGACCAATCTTAGATCTCAAGATCTTAAACAAGTTTCTCAAGGTTCCATCGTTCAAGATGGAAACCATTCGAACTATTCTTCCTTCCATCCAGGAAGGTCAATTCATGACCACGGTGGATTTAAAGGATGCGTATCTACATATTCCTATCCACAAGGAACATCATCGGTTCCTAAGGTTCGCATTCCTGGACAAGCATTACCAGTTCGTGGCGCTTCCTTTCGGATTAGCCACTGCTCCAAGGATTTTCACAAAGGTACTAGGGTCCCTTCTAGCTGTGCTAAGACCAAGGGGCATTGCTGTAGTACCTTACTTGGACGACATTCTGATTCAAGCGTCGTCCCTTCCTCAAGCAAAGGCTCACACGGACATTGTCCTGGCCTTTCTCAGATCTCACGGATGGAAAGTGAACGTGGAAAAGAGTTCTCTATCTCCGTCAACAAGGGTTCCCTTCTTGGGAACAATAATAGACTCCTTAGAAATGAGGATTTTTCTGACAGAGGCCAGAAAAACAAAACTTCTAGACTCTTGTCGGATACTTCATTCCGTTCCTCTTCCTTCCATAGCGCAGTGCATGGAAGTGATCGGTTTGATGGTAGCGGCAATGGACATAGTCCCTTTTGCGCGCATTCATCTAAGACCATTACAACTGTGCATGCTCAGTCAGTGGAATGGGGACTATACAGACTTGTCTCCGAAGATACAAGTAAATCAGAGGACCAGAGACTCACTCCGTTGGTGGCTGTCCCTGGACAACCTGTCACAAGGGATGACATTCCGCAGACCGGAGTGGGTCATCGTCACGACCGACGCCAGTCTGATGGGCTGGGGCGCGGTCTGGGGATCCCTGAAAGCTCAGGGTCTTTGGTCTCGGGAAGAATCGCTTCTACCGATAAATATTCTGGAACTGAGAGCGATATTCAATGCTCTCAAGGCTTGGCCTCAGCTAGCGAGGGCCAAGTTCATACGGTTTCAATCAGACAACATGACAACTGTTGCGTACATCAACCATCAGGGGGGAACAAGGAGTTCCCTAGCGATGGAAGAAGTGACCAAAATCATTCTATGGGCGGAGTCTCACTCCTGCCACCTGTCTGCTATCCACATCCCAGGAGTGGAAGATTGGGAAGCGGATTTTCTGAGTCGTCAGACATTGCATCCGGGGGAGTGGGAACTCCATCCGGAAATCTTTGCCCAAGTCACTCAGCTGTGGGGCATTCCAGACATGGATCTGATGGCCTCTCGTCAGAACTTCAAAGTTCCTTGCTACGGGTCCAGATCCAGGGATCCCAAGGCGGCTCTAGTGGATGCACTAGTGGCACCTTGGACCTTCAAACTAGCTTATGTGTTCCCGCCATTTCCTCTCATCCCCAGGCTGGTAGCCAGGATCAATCAGGAGAGGGCGTCGGTGATCTTGATAGCTCCTGCGTGGCCACGCAGGACTTGGTATGCAGATCTGGTGAATATGTCATCGGCTCCACCTTGGAAGCTACCTTTGAGACGAGACCTTCTTGTTCAGGGTCCGTTCGAACATCCGAATCTGGTTTCACTCCAGCTGACTGCTTGGAGATTGAACGCTTGATCTTATCGAAGCGAGGGTTCTCAGATTCTGTTATCGATACTCTTGTTCAGGCCAGAAAGCCTGTAACTAGAAAGATTTACCACAAAATTTGGAAAAAATATATCTGTTGGTGTGAATCTAAAGGATTCCCTTGGGACAAGGTTAAGATTCCTAAGATTCTATCCTTCCTTCAAGAAGGATTGGAAAAAGGTTTATCTGCTAGTTCCCTGAAGGGACAGATTTCTGCCTTGTCTGTGTTACTTCACAAAAAGCTGGCAGCTGTGCCAGATGTTCAAGCCTTTGTTCAGGCTCTGGTTAGAATTAAGCCTGTTTACAAACCTTTGACTCCTCCTTGGAGTCTCAACTTAGTTCTTTCAGTTCTTCAGGGGGTTCCGTTTGAACCCCTACATTCCGTTGATATTAAGTTATTATCTTGGAAAGTTTTGTTTTTAGTTGCGATTTCTTCTGCTAGAAGAGTTTCAGAATTATCTGCTCTGCAGTGTTCTCCTCCTTATCTGGTGTTCCATGCAGATAAGGTGGTTTTACGTACTAAACCTGGTTTTCTTCCAAAAGTTGTTTCTAACAAAAACATTAACCAGGAGATTATCGTACCTTCTCTGTGTCCGAAACCAGTGTCAAAGAAGGAACGTTTGTTGCACAATCTGGATGTTGTTCGCGCTCTAAAATTCTATTTAGATGCTACAAAGGATTTTAGACAAACATCTTCCTTGTTTGTTGTTTATTCCGGTAAAAGGAGAGGTCAAAAAGCAACTTCTACCTCTCTCTCTTTTTGGATTAAAAGCATCATCAGATTGGCTTACGAGACTGCCGGACGGCAGCCTCTCGAAAGAATCACGGCTCATTCCACTAGGGCTGTGGCTTCCACATGGGCCTTCAAGAACGAGGCTTCTGTTGATCAGATATGTAGGGCAGCGACTTGGTCTTCACTGCACACTTTTACCAAATTTTACAAGTTTGATACTTTTGCTTCTTCTGAGGCTATTTTTGGGAGAAAGGTTTTGCAAGCCGTGGTGCCTTCCATTTAGGTGACCTGATTTGCTCCCTCCCTTCATCCGTGTCCTAAAGCTTTGGTATTGGTTCCCACAAGTAAGGATGACGCCGTGGACCGGACACACCTATGTTGGAGAAAACAGAATTTATGTTTACCTGATAAATTACTTTCTCCAACGGTGTGTCCGGTCCACGGCCCGCCCTGGTTTTTTTAATCAGGTCTGATAATTTATTTTCTTTAACTACAGTCACCACGGTACCATATGGTTTCTCCTATGCAAATATTCCTCCTTAACGTCGGTCGAATGACTGGGGTAGGCGGAGCCTAGGAGGGATCATGTGACCAGCTTTGCTGGGCTCTTTGCCATTTCCTGTTGGGGAAGAGAATATCCCACAAGTAAGGATGACGCCGTGGACCGGACACACCGTTGGAGAAAGTAATTTATCAGGTAAACATAAATTCTGTTTTTTCACAATTTTAGGTTTCTCACTGAAATTATTTACAAACAGCTTGTGCAATTATGGCACAAATGGTTGTAAATGCTTCTCTGGGATCCTCTTTGTTCAGAAATAGCAGACATAAATGACTTTGGCATTGCTTTCTGGTAATTAGAAGGCCGCTAAATGCTGCTGCGCCTCACATGTGTATTATGGCTAGGAGTGAAGGGGTTAATTAGGCAGTTTGTAGGGAGCTTGCAGGGTTAATTTTAGCTTTAGTGTAGAGATCAGCCTCCCACCTGACACATCCCACCCCCGATCCCTCCCAAACAGCTCCCTTCCCTCCCCCACCCCACAATTGTCCCCGCCATCTTAAGTACTGGCAGAAAGTCCGCCAGTACTAAAATAAAAGGGTTTTTTTTAATGTATTTTTTTAGCATATTTACATTCCCCCCTTAGCCCCCAACCTCCCTGATCCCCCCCCAAAACCGCTCTCTAACCCTCCCCTCTGCCTTATTGGGAGCCATCTTGGGTACTGGCAGCTGTCTGCCAGTACCCAGTTTGCAAAAAAATATGGGTTTTTTTTTTATTTTTTGCCCGGTTTTTCTGTAGTGTAGCTTCCCCCTCCCCACAGACCAACCCCCACCACCTAACTGATGTGTTTTTTTTTTAACTGATTTGTTTATTTTTTTAATTTTTTTTTTCATTTTCCTACACTTTTTTTCTGTAGTGTAGAGGTTCCCACCCGCTCCCTCCCTGTGCACGTGCCCGCCCCCGCCCTCCCGTGCACGTGCGCGCGTTAGTGCGCGCCCCCTGGCATCCCCGCCCACGATCCCGCCCCCCCTCCACATCACGAGGGCCATCGATGGCCGCCACCCGCCTCCCAGTCCGGCTCCCACCCACCAACGCAGTAAGCCACCGATCTCCGGTGCAGAGAGGGCCACAGAGTGGCTCTCTCTGCACCGGATGGCCTAAAAAGGTTATTGTAGGATGCCTCCATATCGAGGCATCACTGCAATAACCGGAAAGCAGCTGGAAGCGAGCAGGATCGCTTCCAGCTGCTTCAAACACCGAGGACGTGCAGGGTACGTCCTCAGGCGTTAATTGCCTTTTTTTTGAGGACGTACCCTGCACGTCCTCGGTCGTTAAGGGGTTAAACTACTTTCTTGGAAAGTGTTGTTACTTTTGGCTATCTCTTCTGCTAGAAGAGTTTCTGAGCTATCTGCTCTTTCTAGTGAATCTCCTTTTCTGATTTTTCATCAGGATAAGGCGGTTTTGCAGACTTCTTTTCAATTTTTACTTAAGGTTGTGAATTCTAACATTAGTAGAGAAATTGTTGTCCCTTCCTTGTGTCCTAATCCAAAGAATTCTTTGGAAAGTTCCTTACATTCTTTGGATGTGGTAAGAGCTTTGAAATATTATGTTGAAGCTACTAAAGATTTCAGAAAGACTTCTAGTCTATTCGTTTTATTTTCTGGTCCTAGGAAAGGTCAGAAAGCTTGTGCTATTTCCTTGGCTTCTTGGTTCAAGCTTTTGATTCGTCAAGCTTATTTGGAGTCGGGTAAGATCCCGACACAGAGAATTACAGCTCATTCTACTAGGTCAGTCTCCACTTCGTGGGCTTTTAAGAATGAAGCTTCTGTTGATCAGATTTGCAAAACAGCAACTTGGTCTTCTTTGCACGCATTTACTAAATTCTACCGTTTTGATGTATTTGCTTCTTCAGAAGCAGCTTTTGGCAGAAAAGTTCTTCAGGCAGCTTTTTCAATTTGATTCTTCTGCTGATGTTTTACGTTTTTCTTCTTATTAAAGAATAAACTTATAATTTGGGTTGTGGATTATTTTTTCAGTAGAAAATGGCGGTATTTTATTTTTCTCCAACATAGGTGTGTCCGGTCCACGGCGTCATCCTTACTTGTGGGATATTCTCTTCCCCAACAGGAAATGGCAAAGAGCCCAGCAAAGCTGGTCACATGATCCCTCCTAGGCTCCGCCTACCCCAGTCATTCTCTTTGCCGTTGTACAGGCAACATCTCCACGGAGATGGCTTAGAGTTTTTTAGTGTTTAACTGTAGTTTTTATTATTCAATCAAGAGTTTGTTATTTTAAAATAGTGCTGGTATGTACTATTTACTCTGAAACAGAAAAGAGATGAAGATTTCTGTTTGTATGAGGAAAATGATTTTAGCAACCGTTACTAAAATCCATGGCTGTTCCACACAGGACTGTTGAGAGGAATTAACTTCAGTTGGGGGAACAGTGAGCAGTCTTTTGCTGCTTGAGGTATGACACATTCTAACAAGACGATGTAATGCTGGAAGCTGTCATTTTCCCTATGGGATCCGGTAAGCCATTTTATTCACACAGTAAATAAGGGCTTCACAAGGGCTTATTAAGACTGTAGACATTTTCTGGGCTAAATCGATCATATTTACACATATTTAGCCTTGAGGAATCATTTAATCTGGGTATTTTTTGTAAAATAATATCGGCAGGCACTGTTTTAGACACTTTATTCTATTGGGGCTTTCCCTAATCATAGTCAGAGCCTCATTTTCGCGCCGGTATGGCGCACTTGTTTTTGAGAACAGCATGACATGCAGCTGCATGTGCGTGGAGCTCTGATACATAGAAAAGTCTTTCTGAAGGCATTATTTGGTATCGTATTCCCCTTTGGGCTTGGTTGGGTCTCAGCAAAGCAGATTCCAGGGACTGTAAAGGGGTTAAATATAAAAACGGCTCTGGTTCCGTTATTTTAAGGGTTAAAGCTTCCAAATTTGGTGTGCAATACTTTTAAGGCTTTAAGACACTGTGGTTCTCAGATTCTGTTATTGATACTCTTGTTCAGGCCAGAAAGCCTGTAACTAGAAAAATTTACCACAAAATATGGAAAAAATATATCTGTTGGTGTGAATCTAAAGGATTCCCTTGGGACAAGGTAAAGATTCCTAGGATTCTATCCTTTCTTCAAGAAGGATTGGAGAAAGGATTATCTGCAAGTTCCTTGAAGGGACAGATTTCTGCCTTGTCTGTGTTACTTCACAAAGAGCTGGCAGCTGTGCCAGATATTCAAGCCTTTGTTCAGGCTCTGGTTAGAATCAAGCCTGTTTACAAACCTTTGACTCCTCCTTGGAGTCTCAACTTAGTTCTTTCAGTTCTTCAGGGGGTTCCGTTTGAACCCTTACATTCCGTTGATATTAAGTTATTATCTTGGAAAGTTTTGTTTTTGGCTGCAATTTGTTCCGCTAGAAGAGTTTCAGAATTATCTGCTCTGCAGTGTTCTCCTCCTTATCTGGTGTTCCATGCAGATAAGGTGGTTTTACGTACTAAACCTGGTTTTCTTCCAAAAGTTGTTTCTAACAAAAACATTAACCAGGAGATAGTCGTGCCTTCTTTGTGTCCGAAACCAGTTTCGAAGAAGGAACGTTTGTTGCACAATTTGGATGTTGTTCGCGCTCTAAAATTCTATTTAGATGCTACAAAGGATTTTAGACAAACATCTTCTTTGTTTGTTGTTTATTCTGGTAACAGGAGAGGTCAAAAAGCAACTTCTACCTCTCTCTCTTTTTGGATTAAAAGCATCATCAGATTGGCTTACGAGACTGCCGGACGGCAGCCTCCTGAAAGAATCACAGCTCATTCCACTAGGGCTGTGGCTTCCACATGGGCCTTCAAGAACGAGGCTTCTGTTGATCAGATATGTAGGGCAGCGACTTGGTCTTCACTGCACACTTTTACCAAATTTTACAAGTTTGATACTTTTGCTTCTTCTGAGGCTATTTTTTGGGAGAAAGGTTTTGCAAGCCGTGGTGCCTTCCATTTAGGTGACCTGATTTGCTCCCTCCCTTCATCCGTGTCCTAAAGCTTTGGTATTGGTTCCCACAAGTAAGGATGACGCCGTGGACCGGACACACCTATGTTGGAGAAAACAGAATTTATGTTTACCTGATAAATTACTTTCTCCAACGGTGTGTCCGGTCCACGGCCCGCCCTGGTTTTTTAATCAGGTCTGATAATTTATTTTCTTTAACTACAGTCACCACGGTATCATATGGTTTCTCCTATGCAAATATTCCTCCTTAACGTCGGTCGAATGACTGGGGTAGGCGGAGCCTAGGAGGGATCATGTGACCAGCTTTGCTGGGCTCTTTGCCATTTCCTGTTGGGGAAGAGAATATCCCACAAGTAAGGATGACGCCGTGGACCGGACACACCGTTGGAGAAAGTAATTTATCAGGTAAACATAAATTCTGTTTTTATCCCTCCCTCTCTAGTGACTCGTGCGTGGAGTTCCACATCTTGGGTATTTGATATCTCATACATCACTAGCTCATGGACTCTTGCCAATTACATGAAAGAAAACATAATTTATGTAAGAACTTACCTGATAAATTCATTTCTTTCATATTGGCAAGAGTCCATGAGGCCCACCCTTTTTCTGGTGGTTATGATTTTTTTGTATAAAGCACAATTATTTCCAAATTCCTTTGTTGATGCTTTTTACTCCTTTCTCTATCACCCCACTACTTGGCTATTCGTTAAACTGACTTGTGGTTGTGGTGAGGGGTGTATTTATAGGCATTTCTGAGGTTTGGGAAACTTTGCCCCTCCTGGTAGGATTGTATATCCCATACGTCACTAGCTCATGGACTCTTGCCAATATGAAAGAAATTAATTTATCAGGTAAGTTCTTACATAAATTATTTTAATCCACACAGCCATTGGCTGCACGCTCTAGTGACCTATTTATAACTTTCCCTAAATGGCACAGCAGAGAAGGTATCCTAAATTACAACATGGCAGCTCCAATTGTTTTATAGACACTAAAACGTTACACTTATTTTGTCAACATTTAAATAACTAATGAAAAAATACACTAACATCTTATTCTCAGACTAATCTTTTCTTTGAAGGCATCATTCTTTCTAGCATTTATTTAGTGTTTAATGTCCTTTTAATATAAGTAATAGATTTGGGGAGTTTTTTTTCTCATTGCAAATTTAACCAAAATTGTTTGAGCATGTAACTGTAGTAACCCTTTGATATATGTTTTAATCAACCAAAGGGGTTAAACACATAGTAGAAGAACCCCATGGTACCCACAGAAAACTGCTAGTCCTGAGTGGAAACTGACATTGATCCAATCAGCAGCACTAGTCACACAACTGAATTGTGCGACTAGCGTTTCTGATTGTATCATCGGCACTTTCAGCAAGGGAACAGTAGTATTTGAGAATATTTATTGCAAAAAAACATTAAACATATTTCTGTTTAAACCAAAATAGAATTATTTCTTTTATTAGCTAGTAGACATGTCTCTACAGCAGAATGATTGAAGTGGGGTCCTTATAATTGTAATATGTAATGTTTAACATTGGTACCCTTTGTTTAAACATAGATTCCTTACATGACACCATTGTTAGGTAGGTACTTATAAAGAATGTGGTGGACACTGGCTACCATGTCTGGGTAGCTCCGCCAGAAGGGTCCTTCCTATACCTGGAACATGCTGCTATGTAGCGGAGGAAAGTGATTATAGCGGTGCCCACACAAATAACCAGACAGAACCAGTATTCAGGTGAAACAAAGAACTGCTTTATTGTGAAACACACTCTGCTTATATACACACAAAAGGGTCTTATCTGACCCCTAGATCTCCCGCCATTCCCACCCTTCCAGATAGTCCGGCACCTCCATAGGAGCCACAGTCCCATATAGCCCCCACAGTACCTAGGTCGCCGTTTCAGGGTGATCCCTGGGGAGCGGCGGCACTTCCAGGGTGTCATTGGAAAGCTCTTGGTCCCCGGACCGGAGTTACAGCCTGGGAAAGATATGGAGGTGGAGGTGTCCAAAACCCAAGGGTTCCCAAGGGAGCTCCCTTCCGGCAATCACCAAACCTCTGGTCTAACCTAGAGGCTACCAGTCCCCAAAAGAGTGGAGCTCTGGGGCTAGGGTCCGCTGAAGCAACCTGGGGTAAATATTTGCGGGTATTCAGGGAGGCGCAGCTAGCCGGTAGTTCCAGGAGCCCGGCCAGCCGGGAAGGGGTTAGGCGGTCAGAGATCTTCTGTGAGGCTGTACAGATCACAACACAAGCAAAACCAAGAGTCTAGGAGATAGCGAATTCCCTGAAAAGGCCAAATCCGGTGTGAAAATTGAGTTGCTTGGTAGTAGGTGGGTGGGGTCTTAGCCTTGCCGGCCTGGTATCCGTGACAGTGCTCCTCCCTGAAAAGTCCGGCAGACCCGGCTAGATCCACACACGGGTCGGCCTGGGGCTGTCCGGGAAGCTGTCCTAACTCAGTTTACCGTAAAAGTCTGTCAGCATTCCCATTGCTTTTTCCGGCCGATATTGGATAGTGAAGTTGAAGGGCTGCAAAGCTAAACTCCACCGCAACAGGCGTCCATTAACCCCAGAGACTCGTTTGAGCCAAACCAGGGGGTTGTGGTCCGTGAGAACGATGAAGGCCTGTCCAATATAGATATGCAAATACTAAAGACATTTCTCCAACATTGGTGTGTCCGGTCCACGGCGTCATCCTTACTTGTGGGGAATATCTCTTCCCCAACAGGAAATGGCAAAGAGTCCCAGCAAAGCTGGCCATATAGTCCCTCCTAGGCTCCGCCCACCCCAGTCATTCTCTTTGCCGTTGCACAGGCAACATCTCCACGGAGATGGTTAAGAGTTTTTGGTGTTTAAATGTAGTTTTTTATTCTTCTATCAACCTTTGAGACAGGACCTTCTTGTTCAGGGTCCATTCGAACATCCAAATCTGGTCTCCCTCCAGCTGACGGCTTGGAGATTGAACGCTTGATTCTATCAAAGCGTGGGTTTTCAGATTCTGTGATAGATACTCTGGTTCAGGCCAGAAAACCGGTAACTAGAAAGATTTACCATAAAATATGGAAAAGATATATCTGTTGGTGTGAATCCAAAGGATTCCCATGGAATAAGATAAAAATTCCTAAAATTCTCTCCTTTCTACAAGAAGGTTTGGAGAAAGGATTATCTGCAAGTTCTCTAAAGGGACAGATCTCTGCTTTATCTGTCTTACTACACAAAAGACTGGCAGCTGTGCCAGATGTTCAAGCATTTGTTCAGGCTCTGGTTAGGATCAAGCCTGTTTACAGACCTTTGACTCCTCCCTGGAGTCTAAACCTAGTTCTTTCAGTTCTTCAAGGGGTTCCGTTTGAACCTTTACATTCCATAGATATTAAGTTACTATCTTGGAAAGTTTTGTTTTTGGTTGCTATTTCTTCTGCTAGAAGAGTTTCAGAGTTATCTGCTCTGCAGTGTTCTCCGCCCTATCTGGTGTTCCATGCAGATAAGGTGGTTTTGCGTACTAAGCCTGGTTTTCTTCCAAAGGTTGTTTCTAATAAGAATATTAACCAGGAGATAGTTGTACCTTCTTTATGTCCGAATCCAGTTTCAAAGAAGGAACGTTTGTTACACAATTTGGACGTAGTCCGTGCTCTAAAATTCTATTTAGAGGCTACAAAAGATTTCAGACAAACATCTTCTTTGTTTGTTGTCTATTCTGGTAAAAGGAGAGGTCAAAAAGCGACTTCTACCTCTCTTTCCTTTTGGCTTAAAAGCATCATCCGATTGGCTTATGAGACTGCCGGACGGCAGCCTCCTGAAATAATCACAGCTCACTCAACTAGGGCTGTGGCTTCCACATGGGCCTTCAAGAACGAGGCTTCTGTTGACCAGATATGTAAGGCAGCGACTTGGTCTTCACTGCACACTTTTGCCAAATTTTACAAATTTGATACTTTTGCTTCTTCGGAGGCTATTTTTGGGAGAAAGGTTTTGCAAGCCGTGGTGCCTTCCGTTTAGGTAACCTGATTTGCTCCCTCCCTTCATCCATGTCCTAAAGCTTTGGTATTGGTTCCCACTAGTAAGGATGACGCCGTGGACCGGACACACCAATGTTGGAGAAAACAGAATTTATGCTTACCTGATAAATTACTTTCTCCAACGGTGTGTCCGGTCCACGGCCCGCCCTGGTTTTTTAATCAGGTCTGATGAATTATTTTCTCTAACTACAGTCACCACGGTACCATATGGTTTCTCCTATATTTTTCCTCCTGTCCGTCGGTCGAATGACTGGGGTGGGCGGAGCCTAGGAGGGACTATATGGGCAGATTTGCTGGGACTCTTTGCCATTTCCTGTTGGGGAAGAGATATTCCCCACAAGTAAGGATGACGCCGTGGACCGGACACACCGTTGGAGAAAGTAATTTATCAGGTAAGCATAAATTCTGTTTTTATACTTTCAGAAAAGCAGCAGCGGTATTTCTTTCCAATGGCAAGGAGAGTCTACAAAATAATTCATTACTGTTGGGAATTCTTTTCCTGGCCACCAAGTGGAAGCAAAGACACCCCAGCCAAAGCCTTAAATATCCCTCCCCTTATCATACTCCCCAGTCATTCTTTGCCTCTTTAACAAGGAAGAAGCGAAGATGGGGTTTATGCTGTGTCCATGTAATTCTCTTAGTAAAAGTATTAGTAGCTGTTGGATGTCGCTAGCAATTTCCCTGTCCTTCTTCCAACAATCTGTGATAACACCCCCACCTGGCAACCAGTATTAGATTTTTTTAAGACGCTTGGATTCACAATGTTCTAAACCCTTGGGTCGTGGATGTGTTCTCCCAGGGGCACAGGATAGGGATCAAGTTTTGCCCTCCAAGAGGCACCTCTTTGGGTGTGATCGTTCCAGTCCCTCCTTCATAATGGGCCAATGGTTTTATTGAAACCTATCCTTGGTCCCTAAGAAGGAGGGAACTTTTCATCCAATCCTGGACTTAAAGTGTCTCAACAGATTCCTCAAGGTGCATATATTCAAGATGGAGACTATCAGATCCATTCTTCCGTTGGTCCAAGTGGGTCAGTACAAGACTACTATAGACCTGAAGGATGCATATCTTCATGTGCCGGTCCACAGGGATCACGTTCAGTTGTTGCAGTTTTCTTTTCTGGACAAACATTTCCATTACCTATTTACAAAGGTGCTGGAGGCACTTTTAGCAGTTTCCATGCCAGGAAAGAAAATAATATCAGGAAAGCATAAATTTAGTTTTCCTCCTCCTTGGAACTCGTGCTCTTCAGCTGCAGTCATTCTATCTCTCAGCGACTCCTTACAACCACTATACACTATGCATTGGCTTCCGGCTTGACATATCTGCTCTTCTTCCATTTTAATTTTCTCTTTCACCACCATGAAACCCACATTATTTATTTCTTTCCAATAGCATGGAGAGTCCACGATTCCATTCATTACTGTTGGGAATGCAACACCTGGCCACCAGGAGGATGCAAAGACATCCTAGCCAAAGCATTAAGTATCCCTCCCACTTCCCATACTCCCGCAGTCATTTACCCGAGGGAATAAGAAAAAAGGAGGAACACCAGGGGTATATAGGTGCCAGAAGATTAGAAAAAAAACGCTGCCTTAAATGAACTAGGGGCGGGTCGTGGACTCTCCATGCCAGGAAAGAAAATAATTTTTCTTTTACCAGATATGACGAGTCCACGGATTTCATCCTTACTTATGGGATATCGCCTCCTGGTCAGCAGGAGGAGGCAAAGAGCACCACAGCAGAGTTGTATAAATAGCTCCTCCCTTCCCTCCCACTCCAGTCATTCTCTTTGCTTGTGTTAGTAGATAGGAGAAGAGGTAAAATGAAGTGTTAGTTTAGATTCTTCAATCAAGAGATTTTTATTTTTAAATGGTGCCAAAGTGTACTATTTTACTATAGAGCAGCCTCTGCAGTTATAGCCTTTTGGCTATGGGAACTGGTGGGGTTTTTAGCCTCACTGCGCCTCCCATGATGGTGCTGCTTTCTTCTGTTATGTGTGATCAGTCCACGGGTCATCATTACTTCTGGGATATAACTCCTCCCCAACAGGAAATGCAAGAGGATTCACCCAGCAGAGCTGCATATAGCTCCTCCCCTCTACGTCAGTCCCAGTCATTCTCTTGCACCCAACGACTAGATAGGATGTGTGAGAGGACTATGGTGATTATACTTAGTTTTTATGACTTCAATCAAAAGTTTGTTATTTTACAATAGCACCGGAGCGTGTTATTACTTCTCTGGCAGAGTTTGAGGAAGAATCTACCAGAGTTTTTTACTATGATTTTAACCGGAGTAGTTAAGATCATATTGCTGTTCTCGGCCATCTGAGGGAGGTAAAAGCTTCAGATCAGGGGACAGCGGGCAGATGAATCTGCATTGAGGTATGTAGCAGTTTTTATTTTCTGAATGGAATTGATGAGAAAATCCTGCCATACCGTTATAATGACATGTATGTATACACTTCAGTATTCTGGGGATGGTATTTCACCGGAACTACTCTGTTAAAAGTCACTAATCCTTTTAATAAGTATTTATCATGTTAAACGTTTTTGCTGGAATGTAGAATCGTTTACATTTCTGAGGTACTGAGTGAATAAATATTTGGGCATTATTTTCCACTTGGCAGTTGTTTGGTTTTAATTGTGACAGTTTCGTTTCTCTTCACTGCTGTGTGTGAGGGAGGGGCCGTTTTTGGCGCTCTTTGCTACGCATCAAAAATTTCCAGTCAGTTACTCTTATATTTCCTGCATGATCCGGTTCATCTCCGACAGATCTCAGGGGTCTTCAAACTTCTTTAGAGGGAGGTAGATTCTCTCAGCAGAGCTGTGAGAATTTTATATTGACTGTGAATAAAAACGTTGCTCTGTAATTTTTATGTCAAATTTAATTATTGTTATTTTACTATGGGAACAAACCTTTGCTAAAAGTTGTGTTGTTTTAAAGTTTGATGCTATAACTGTTTTTCAGTTCATTATTTCAACTGTCATTTAATCGTTTAGTACCTCTTTGAGGCACAGTACGTTTTTGCTAAAAAAGATTATAACCAAGTTGCAAGTTTATTGCTAGTGTGTTAAACATGTCTGACTCAGAGGAAGATATCTGTGTCATTTGTTCCAATGCCAAGGTGGAGCCCAATAGAAATTTATGTACTAACTGTATTGATGCTACTTTAAATAAAAGTCAATCTGTACAATTTGAACAAATTTCACCAAACAGCGAGGGGAGAGTTATGCCGACTAACTCGCCTCACGCGGCAGTACCTGCATTTCCCGCCCGGGAGGTGCGTGATATTATGGCGCCTTGTACATCTGGGCGGCCATTACAGATAACATTACAAGATATGGCTACTGTTATGACTGAAGTTTTGTCTAAATTACCAGAACTAAGAGGCAAGCGTGATCACTCTGGGGTGAGAACAGAGTGCGCTGACAATACTAGGGCCATGTCTGATACTGCGTCACAGCTTGCAGAGCATGAGGACGGAGAGCTTCATTCTGTGGGTGACGGTTCTGATCCAAACAGATTGGATTCAGATATTTCAAATTTTAAATTTAAATTGGAGAACCTCCGTGTATTACTAGGGGAGGTTTTAGCAGCTCTCAATGATTGTAACACCGTTGCAATACCAGAGAAACTGTGTAGGTTGGATAAATACTTTGCGGTACCGGCGAGTACTGACGTTTTTCCTATACCTAAGAGACTAACTGAAATTGTTACTAAGGAGTGGGATAGACCCGGTGTGCCGTTCTCACCCCCTCCAATATTTAGAAAGATGTTTCCAATAGACGCCACCACTCGGGACTTATGGCAAACGGTCCCTAAGGTGGAGGGAGCAGTTTCTACTTTAGCTAAGCGTACCACTATCCCGGTGGAGGATAGCTGTGCTTTTTCAGATCCAATGGATAAAAAATTAGAGGGTTACCTTAAGAAAATGTTTGTTCAACAAGGTTTTATATTGCAACCCCTTGCATGTATCGCGCCGATTACGGCTGCGGCAGCATTTTGGATTGAGTCTCTGGAAGAGAACCTTAGTTCATCTACGCTAGACGACATTACGGACAGGCTTAGAGTCCTTAAACTAGCTAATTCATTCATTTCGGAGGCCGTAGTACATTTAACCAAACTTACGGCTAAGAACTCAGGATTCGCCATCCAGGCACGTAGGGCGCTGTGGCTAAAATCCTGGTCAGCTGATGTTACTTCTAAGTCCAAATTACTTAATATACCTTTCAAGGGGCAGTCTTTATTTGGGCCCGGTCTGAAAGAAATTATCGCTGACATTACAGGAGGTAAGGGCCACGCCCTACCTCAAGACAAAGCCAAAGCTAAGGCTAGACAGTCTAATTTTCGTCCCTTTCGGAATTTCAAAACAGGAGCAGCATCAACCTCCACTGCACCAAAACAGGAGGGAGCTGTTGCTCGTTACAGGCAAGGCTGGAAGCCTAACCAGTCCTGGAACAAGGGCAAGCAGGCCAGGAAACCTGCTGCTGCCCCAAAGACAGCATGAACCGAGAGCCCCCGATCCGGGACCGGATCTAGTGGGGGGCAGACTTTCTCTCTTCGCCCAGGCCTGGGCAAGAGATGTTCAGGATCCCTGGGCGCTAGAGATCATATCTCAGGGATACCTTCTAGACTTCAAATTATCTCCCCCAAGAGGGAGATTTCATCTGTCAAGGTTGTCAACAAACCAGATAAAGAAAGAAGCGTTTCTACGCTGTGTACAAGATCTGTTATTAATGGGAGTGATCCATCCGGTTCCGCGGTCGGAACAAGGACAAGGGTTCTACTCAAACCTGTTTGTGGTTCCCAAAAAAGAGGGAACTTTCAGGCCAATCTTAGATTTAAAGATTCTAAACAAATTCCTAAGAGTTCCATCGTTCAAAATGGAAACTATTCGGACAATCTTACCCATGATCCAAAAGGGTCAGTACATGACCACAGTGGATTTAAAAGATGCTTACCTTCACATACCGATTCACAAAGATCATCACCGGTATCTACGGTTTGCCTTCCTAGACAGGCACTACCAGTTTGTAGCTCTTCCATTCGGATTGGCTACGGCTCCAAGAATCTTCACAAAGGTTCTGGGTGCCCTTCTGGCGGTACTAAGACCGCGAGGGATTTCGGTAGCTCCGTACCTAGACGACATTCTAATACAAGCTTCAAGCTTTCAAACTGCCAAGTCTCATACAGAGTTAGTTCTGGCATTTCTAAGGTCGCATGGATGGAAAGTGAACGAAAAGAAGAGTTCTCTTTTTCCTCTCACAAGAGTTCCATTCTTGGGGACTCTTATAGATTCTGTAGAAATGAAGATTTACCTGACAGAAGACAGGTTAACAAAGCTTCAAAATGCATGCCGTGTCCTTCATTCCATTCAACACCCGTCAGTAGCTCAATGCATGGAGGTGATCGGCTTAATGGTAGCGGCAATGGACATAGTACCTTTTGCACGCCTACACCTCAGACCGCTGCAATTGTGCATGCTAAGTCAGTGGAATGGGGATTACTCAGATTTGTCCCCTACTCTGAATCTGAATCAAGAGACCAGAAATTCTCTTCTATGGTGGCTTTATCGGCCACACCTGTCCAGGGGGATGCCATTCAGCAGGCCAGACTGGACAATAGTAACAACAGACGCCAGCCTACTAGGTTGGGGCGCTGTCTGGAATTCTCTGAAGGCTCAGGGACTATGGAATCAGGAGGAGAGTCTCCTTCCAATAAACATTCTGGAATTGAGAGCAGTTCTCAATGCCCTTCTGGCTTGGCCCCAATTAACAACTCGGGGGTTCATCAGGTTTCAGTCGGACAACATCACGACTGTAGCTTACATCAACCATCAGGGAGGGACAAGAAGCTCCCTAGCAATGATGGAAGTATCAAAGATAATTCGCTGGGCAGAGTCTCACTCTTGCCACCTGTCAGCAATCCACATCCCGGGAGTGGAGAACTGGGAGGCGGATTTCTTGAGTCGCCAGACTTTTCATCCGGGGGAGTGGGAACTTCATCCGGAGGTCTTTGCCCAAATACTTCGACGTTGGGGCAAACCAGAGATAGATCTCATGGCTTCTCGCCAGAACGCCAAACTTCCTCACTACGGGTCCAGATCCAGGGATCCGGGAGCGGTTCTGATAGATGCTTTGACAGCACCTTGGAACTTCGGGATGGCTTATGTGTTTCCACCCTTCCCGCTGCTTCCTCGATTGATTGCCAAAATCAAACAGGAGAGAGCATCAGTGATTCTAATAGCGCCTGCATGGCCACGCAGGACTTGGTATGCGGATCTAGTGGACATGTCATCCTGTCCGCCTTGGTCTCTACCTCTAAGACAGGACCTTCTGATACAGGGTCCATTCAAACATCAAAATCTAACTTCTCTGAAGCTGACTGCTTGGAAATTGAACGCTTGATTTTATCAAAACGTGGTTTTTCTGAGTCGGTTATTGATACCCTGATACAGGCTAGGAAGCCTGTTACCAGAAGGATTTACCATAAAATATGGCGTAAATACCTATACTGGTGCGAATCCAAGGGTTACTCCTGGAGTAAGGTTAGGATCCCTAGGATATTGTCCTTTCTACAAGAAGGTTTAGAAAAGGGTTTATCAGCTAGTTCATTAAAGGGACAGATTTCAGCTCTGTCCATCTTGTTTCACAGGCGTCTGTCAGAAAATCCAGACGTCCAGGCCTTTTGTCAGGCTTTAGCTAGGATCAAGCCTGTGTTTAAAGCTGTTGCTCCGCCATGGAGTTTAAACTTAGTTCTTAACGTTTTACAGGGTGTTCCGTTTGAACCCCTTCATTCCATTGATATAAAATTGTTATCTTGGAAAGTTCTGTTTTTAATGGCTATTGCCTCGGCTCGAAGAGTCTCTGAGTTATCAGCCTTACATTGTGATTCTCCTTATCTGATTTTTCACTCAGACAAGGTAGTTCTGCGTACTAAACCTGGGTTCTTACCTAAGGTAGTCACTAACAGGAATATCAATCAAGAGATTGTTGTTCCATCCTTGTGTCCAAATCCTTCTTCAAAGAAGGAACGTCTTCTACACAATCTGGATGTAGTTCGTGCCCTCAAGTTCTACTTGCAGGCAACTAAAGATTTTCGCCAAACTTCTTCCCTGTTTGTCGTTTATTCTGGACAGAGGAGAGGTCAAAAAGCTTCTGCTACCTCTCTCTCTTTTTGGCTTCGTAGCATAATACGTTTAGCCTATGAGACTGCTGGACAGCAGCCTCCTGAAAGAATTACAGCTCACTCCACTAGAGCTGTGGCTTCCACTTGGGCCTTTAAGAATGAGGCCTCTGTTGAACAGATTTGCAGGCTGCAACTTGGTCTTCGCTTCATACTTTTTCCAAATTTTACAAATTTGACACTTTTGCTTCTTCGGAGGCTATTTTTGGGAGAAAGGTTCTTCAGGCAGTGTTTCCTTCTGTATAATGGGCCTGCCTATCCCTCCCGTCATCCGTGTACTTTTGCTTTGGTATTGGTATCCCAGAAGTAATGATGACCCGTGGACTGATCACACATAACAGAAGAAAACATAATTTATGCTTACCTGATAAATTCCTTTCTTCTGTTGTGTGATCAGTCCACGGCCCGCCCTGTTTTAAGGCAGGTAAATATCTTTTAAATTATACTCCAGTCACCACTTCACCCTTGGTTACTCCTTTCTCGTTGATTCTTGGTCGAATGACTGGGACTGACGTAGAGGGGAGGAGCTATATGCAGCTCTGCTGGGTGAATCCTCTTGCATTTCCTGTTGGGGAGGAGTTATATCCCAGAAGTAATGATGACCCGTGGACTGATCACACAACAGAAGAAAGGAATTTATCAGGTAAGCATAAATTATGTTTTTATGGATAGTCTTAGAGAAATTTAACTAAGACTCCTATATCTTCACAGGACCTCAGGAGGAAAGAAGTGGACCTCTTGATACTGTGGAATTCTCATGCTGTTCCTCAGCATGGAGGTAAGTGCAGTCTTTTTATTTCTGGGGCTCTGCAGCATATCTCAGAACTGACTGTACTCTGTTTTTTCTACTGGGGGCTATGGGCTCTGGTAAGGGCTTCCCTTTGCAAGGATGTAGGTTTATATGATAGAGAATGGGATCCGACTTATGGCTTATTTTCCCAGACAGTCTGGCGTTAGAAAACTTTAGCCTAGAAGCGCTGGGAAATGTTGTTTTGTAGTCAGTTGATGACCCACTACGTGACAGTTATTTTGCCATTCATGACTACCTACTTCCCTTTACAGGGCCTAGTGAATGGTCTGTGTGGATTCCTCTCCCAGCGCTTTCTGTGTAAACTGTGATGGCGACCGGGAGATGGTTGTTTTTGTGCACAAGGGCGGGACTTTCGTAGTCTCATACGCTGTGTGTTATGGCCGACTAGACTGTGTGTTAGGGCCGACTAGATTGGGTTTTATGGCCGACTAGACTGTTTTTTTCAGGGAAGCGGGCTATTCAATTTTTGTTTGGGCATGTCGCTCCTAATGCCTTTCTATATAAAATGGCGACAGGGAGATAACTGACGATACGCCCACGAGGGGCGGAGTTCTTTAAGGGGCGCCAAAATAGAGGAAGCCAAGATTTCTTTTCCCGCCTTATACCATAATACAGTAGAGAGCGGTGGATTCTTGCTTTCATAAGGGGCCATAGAGTATTTTCTTCCTACTTGCAGTACTCTAGCAAGGAACGGAGGACTTTCGTTTTTGACATGTGCGCTCTGTATTGCGCATTTCTATTATCAATTCCGGTTATCGGAAGCTTGGTGCTGCTGTGGTAAATTTGTTTGTACATCACCAGTGACTCACTGAATATCTGCAGCCGACAAATACACGTGCACACAGTATTTAGCCTTATCTGCTGAGGGTCATAAACGTGTTATAGGTTATCCCTCTAGGGGTAACTTTAAACAGAAGATTTCTCAGCGAGTACAATAAATCATGGCAATTTAACATTATCTACAGAATTGTCTGCATCACATAAACATTAAAGTGTTACTTGGGGATTTAAAGAAACAGTACTGTCTTTTCTGTGGGTGATTTTTTTACAGAATTTTGACTGTTCCTTTGCTAATCCATCCTTTGTGCTGGAAGATTATCAGAATACACATATCTCCGGTTCTTTTGTGATTTAAAGAAACAGTATCGTTTTTGTGTGTGTGAATCCTTTTGAAGAATTTCAGCTGTTGATTTGTCTTTTTCTTTTTGATGTCTTAGGACGGAGCAAAAGCACAATACTTTAATGCTACTGTTGAGTAATAGACAGTATCAATGGTGTCTATAGTCTATATGTGGTGCCCAAACTACTTTATGAACCACAGGCAGGGCTCTGCGGTTCCTTGCAAAGACTTTGTTTTTTTATATACATAGCAATGTCTTGTTGCAGCAGTTTTTTATGTTATTACTGAACTGCTTTTACATGGAAGAAATAAAATGTTCTTTTTAAAATTTAAAGAGACGGTAACTTTTTTTCTGTGTAAATTTTACCCTGTGTAAATCAACCCTGGCTAAGCGTACGACTATACCTATCAAGGATAGTTGTGCTTTTAAAGAGCCCATGGATAAAAAGTTGGAGGGTTGTCTCAAAAAGCTGTATATTCATCAAGGGTTTCTCTCGCAACTGACAGCCTGCATTGTAACAGTGACAACTGCGGCAGCCTTCTGGTTTGATGAGTCTATCAGGACTGAGACTTCTTTAGAAGAAATACAGGATAGAATTAAGGCCCTTAAACTGGCTAATTCTTTTATTATGGACGCCGCCTTTCAGATCACCAAATTACCGGCTACGAATTCAGGATTTGCCATTTTGGCTCGGAAAGCTTTATGGTTAAAATCTTGGTCTGCGGACGTGTCCTCAAGATCCAAGCTCTTGGAGATTCCTTTCAAAGGAAAGACCCTATTCGGTCCTGATTTGAAAGAGATCATTTCTGACATTACGGGAGGTAAGGGTCACCTCCCTCAGGATAAGTGTCAGGGTTTTGACTGTTACTGCACCTTTAAGTTGGTTCACCAATCACAGTGATTCATCACCTATTTTAACACCTGCTCTCCTAACTAGCATTGCTTAGTATTTTGTTTCTCTATCTAGAGTAACTCTGAGCCTTACTCTCTGAGATTTTCACAGATACCTAACTTCAATTTTCCTCCTCAGGATTCATTGTTTAACAAAGTCATTTCTTTAACAAGAGGACAACACTCCTGTCAGCATTGGAATCTGCAGACCTCTAACTTCTTGCTAATTCCTAGCCTGTAGTGTCTTGGCATCTTAACAACTACAGAGAAGCTGTTTCCTTTTTTCTACAAGCAGGGATCTGTTTCTTGCAACACTAACAGGAAGTGATTGGGACCAAATTGTGCGCGCACAAGGAGTCAGAACAGGCAGCAGGTTCGGACAACAAACTTTGTGAGTAACATTTTCTAACCTTCCACAACTACTGTTTTGTGTTTCTCTGCCTGTATTTCTACCGCTTCTCATGCTAACTGGGATTACTAGTTCAACACATACTGTGCACATACTTTGCATTAGCCTGATTTGTGATCTGCTTCAGATTGAGGCTGTGTTTTCCAATTGTGTATTATCCTCAGCAGAATATTAAGATTCATACCAAGTGTGACTGTCTAAATGTTATTTGATGAATAACTACTTCTAACCTTTCATTGTGGATTACAACTCTGAAATTTGTGTTTACCTTACTTAAGGATTTTCTACAGAGATCACTGAGGATTACAAATAGAGATTCTATTTTCGCATATTTTCTATCTAATGTCTAACATGTCGCTTCTCCCTCAATAAGGGTCTAACGTGACACCTGGGTATATAATTAAGTATTCAGTATATCCTGAAAACTATACTTTATAACAACTTTACACTATACTACTTGGTTTCACTTTGAAGCTAGTGTTACCAAATCACAATAGTGTTACATTTCACATTTTTGTCTTGTAAAGTTGTTACCTCCTTGACATAATACTAAGCCTAAAAAAGTTACGTCACAAGTATGGATCCTGCTGAAATACCCCAGTTTGTATTTAACCTAAACCAAAAGGTGGATAAAATGGGGCAAGCAATATTAGACCTACAACTAGAAACACAGGTTCTTAGAGAATTGATAAAGGATCTGAAAGTCCCGCACACCTCAACTATTGAACCACAAGTTAGTTTACCTGACTCCTTTTCTGGAGACAGGCGGTCTTACAGACAATTTAAAAATGCTTGCCACCTCCTATTTAACTTAAAACCTCACACCTACCCAACAGACAGGGTAAGGGTACTCTCTACAATATCTTTTCTCAGGTCAGAACCTAGGGTATGGGCTGACCACCTATGTGAAACCAATGACCCTCTAATAAATTCTTTCTCTGGGTTTTTCTCTGCTATGGATGAGTTATACAGTGATACAGATATCCAACTCACAGCAGAACAAAAAATGAGAAACCTTAAACAAGGAAAAAAATCTGTGGAGGATTACATCACAGAATTTAAATTATATGCTTCCGATTCAGCCTGGAGTTTGGTTTCACTCCGTAATCAGTTTAGGCTCGGCCTCTCTGATTCCGTTAAAGACGAACTAGCAAGGATAGAGATGCCAAGTACTCTGGATGCTCTCATGAAAGTAGCAACTCAGATTGATCGTAGGCTAAGAGAACGTAAGGCAGAACGCACCTACACTGAACCTGCTTCTAAGGTCCCATCGTCCAGCACTACACACTCAAGACCTACAACTAATGACCCCGTCACCCCTATGGATATCGGGGTAATTAGGGGACCACTCACTGCCGAAGAACGAATGAGAAGAAGGAACAACCACTTATGCATGTATTGTGCAAACCCAAGTCACATGGTCACAGTCTGTCCCATTCTACTTAAAAACAAAAAGAGTAAGTTTAATATTGTAAATAATGTAACAAGACTTGATGAACTACCTTCTTATTGCAATTTATCTCTCTTGTTACAGTGGGACCTTAGACGTCTGCCAATCAATGCCATAGTGGATTCTGGAGCTTTTGGCAATTTCATTGACAACACCACTGTACAAATTAATAAAATACCCACTGTTGAAAAAAAACACCCTGTCTCTCTCAAGGTTATTGATGGTTCCGTACTAGAAAACGGTCCTATCACGCACAAAACAATTCCCTTATTAGTGACCACTCAAGGGGGACATACTGAGTATATTACCTTTGACGTTATACCTTCACCACATTTCCAAGTTGTTTTAGGTCTATACTGGCTACAATTACATAATCCTAATATAGACTGGTCATCACTCACTTTGACCTTTCAATCAACATTTTGTAAAAATACTTGTTTTCCTCAAACAGCAGTACTACACACTAGCACTGATGTACCTCCTATACCGACTCACTATCTAGATTTCCAGGAAGTGTTTAGTAAGGTGGAAGCTGATACACTTCCACCTCACCGGGTATACGACTGCCCAATTGAATTAATCCCAGGAGCAACACTACCTGTAGGTCATCTTTACCCCCTTAGCCAACCTGAACTAGAACATTTAAAAGAATATCTGCAAGACAACCTAAAGAAAGGTTTCATCCGACCGTCTACCTCTCCTGCAGCTGCAGGTATGTTTTTTGTGACTAATAAAGACTCCACTCTTCGTCCCATCATAGATTATAGGGAGCTCAATAAACGGACCGTAAAAAATCGGTATCCACTCCCTTTAATTCCCGAAATGATCGAACGACTTACTGATGCCACAGTGTTCACAAAACTTGACTTGCGTGGGGCTTACAACCTTATTCGTATAAGGGAAGGCGACGAATGGCTCACTGCCTTTAGAACTAGGTATGGGCTCTTTGAATATCTTGTGATGCCATTCGGCCTTTGTAATGCCCCCGCAACTTTCCAGCACTTTATAAATGATATATTTCGCGATCTCTTAGATGTTTGTTTAGTTGTCTATTTAGACGACATCCTGATCTACTCTCAGAATATTTCTGACCACATAAAACACGTACGCTGGGTGCTGGCCCGTTTAAAGGTACATAAGTTATATGCCAAGCTCGAGAAATGTTCGTTCCACAAATCTACTATTTCCTTTTTGGGGTATACCATCTCCTCAGAAGGCGTACAGATGCAGTCTGAAAAGGTTGAAGCAGTAAAAAATTGGCCACAACCTCATGACCGCAAATCCCTACAAAGGTTTCTAGGTTTTGCTAATTATTATAGAAAATTCATAAGGAATTTTTCTAGAATTGTTAAACCATTGACTCAACTTACTGGTACTACACACCCATTTCTTTGGGAACAACAACATACCGCTGTCTTTGAACACCTGAAAACATTGTTCACCAAAGCTCCCATCTTACATCTACCTAATCCTAACCTTCAGTATATTCTGGAGGTGGACTCTTCAGACTATGCTATAGGTGCAGTCTTGTCCCAACAGAAGGCACCTCATGAACCGATGCATCCCATTTCTTTCTTTTCTAAATCCATGAGTTCAGCTGAGAAAAACTACGCAATCGGTGATAAAGAATTGTTAGCAATCCGAAGATCATTAGAATTCTGGCGACACCTCCTAGAAGGGGCTAAGAAAACCTTTTTGATTTATACTGACCACAAAAACCTTCAGTATCTCCAAAATAATAAGACTCTCTCATCCAGACAGGTTAGATGGAGTCTGTATTTTGCAAGATTTGATTTCCAGATAATCTATCGCCCGGCATGTAAAAATGGTAAGGCTGATGCCCTCTCTCGCCAATCGAGTCCACCATCTCAAAGTACCAGTTATACAAATATTATTCCGACTGAACGATTCATTGGTTTAACTTCTGACATTTTAACAGACATACAAAAGCTCACACATATGCCACTACCTAACTCTAAGGTTCAGCTAATTAACCGGAATGGAATATATTACTACAAAGACAGAATATTCTTACCTGAACCTTTAAGACATCAAATTCTACAAGAGCAGCATGATTCACCTCTTGCAGGTCATCCAGGAGAGAGACGTACATTAGAGTTGATCAGCAGAGCGTATTGGTGGCCAGACATGAAAAGATCAATTTCTGACTACATAAAAACCTGCCTTATATGTCAAACTTGCAAAACAGAGAAAAAGAGCCCATATGGACTACTTATGCCCCTACCTGTTTCTGATAGACCATGGAAACAAATAGGCATAGACTTCATAGTGGATTTACCTCCCTCTAAAAATCATACCACTATAATGGTGGTTGTTGATAGTTTTTCAAAAATGGCTCACTTTCTACCATTTCATAAATTACCCACTGCACCTGAAACAGCCAGACTTTTTATGGATCAAATCCTCAAGTTACATGGAGTACCAAGTACTGTGATTTCTGACAGGGGATCTCAATTTACTTCAAGGTTTTGGAAATGTTTATGCAAAGCCCTTAATATCAAACACCAATTCACTACTTCATTCCATCCTCAATCAAATGGACAAGTGGAGAGAATAAACCAATGGTTGGACGAATACCTACGATGTTTTTGTGCTTATCAACAACATAATTGGATTTCATATCTCTCTTTCGCAGAATTTGCATATAACAACCTTACTAATTCTTCAACCAATCTTACACCCTTCTATGCAAATTACGGATACCACCCCACTTTCACTTCCATCTCATCAACCCCTTCTGATTCACCTTTGGTTGATGAGTTGAATAATTCTTTACAGGACAACTTCAATTTTATAAAAGAGAACATTATTAAGGCTCAAAACTCACAGAAATATCACTACGACTTAAGACATAGAGATCCTCCTAAGTATAAAATCGGAGACCAAGTATGGTTATCAACCAAGAACCTACGAATACAAGTGCCAAGTAGGAAACTAACACAAAAGTTTTGTGGACCTTTCAAAATTCTCAAAGTAGTCAATCCTAACGCCGTTACTTTAGACCTACCCTCTTCCATGAAAATACATGCTACATTTCATGTATCTCTCCTCAAGCCTTATAACCCAACCAGAGTTCAAGCTTCTCACACACCTTCGTCTCTTGAATTACAAGATACCGATGTATATGAGGTTGATCAGATTATTGACTCTAGGATTTCCAAAGGAGTATTGCAATACTTGGTTAGATGGAAGAACTTCACCAAGGATGATGATACGTGGGAACCTTCTACTAATATCTATGCTCCTAAATTGGTCTCCCAGTTCCATCAGAAATTCCCGGATTCTCCTAGACCTTAAGCTGAGGATCAGCTTGCTTGACGGGGGGATCATGTCAGGGTTTTGACTGTTACTGCACCTTTAAGTTGGTTCACCAATCACAGTGATTCATCACCTATTTTAACACCTGCTCTCCTAACTAGCATTGCTTAGTATTTTGTTTCTCTATCTAGAGTAACTCTGAGCCTTACTCTCTGAGATTTTCACAGATACCTAACTTCAATTTTCCTCCTCAGGATTCATTGTTTAACAAAGTCATTTCTTTAACAAGAGGACAACACTCCTGTCAGCATTGGAATCTGCAGACCTCTAACTTCTTGCTAATTCCTAGCCTGTAGTGTCTTGGCATCTTAACAACTACAGAGAAGCTGTTTCCTTTTTTCTACAAGCAGGGATCTGTTTCTTGCAACACTAACAGGAAGTGATTGGGACCAAATTGTGCGCGCACAAGGAGTCAGAACAGGCAGCAGGTTCGGACAACAAACTTTGTGAGTAACATTTTCTAACCTTCCACAACTACTGTTTTGTGTTTCTCTGCCTGTATTTCTACCGCTTCTCATGCTAACTGGGATTACTAGTTCAACACATACTGTGCACATACTTTGCATTAGCCTGATTTGTGATCTGCTTCAGATTGAGGCTGTGTTTTCCAATTGTGTATTATCCTCAGCAGAATATTAAGATTCATACCAAGTGTGACTGTCTAAATGTTATTTGATGAATAACTACTTCTAACCTTTCATTGTGGATTACAACTCTGAAATTTGTGTTTACCTTACTTAAGGATTTTCTACAGAGATCACTGAGGATTACAAATAGAGATTCTATTTTCGCATATTTTCTATCTAATGTCTAACATGTCGCTTCTCCCTCAATAAGGGTCTAACGTGACACCTGGGTATATAATTAAGTATTCAGTATATCCTGAAAACTATACTTTATAACAACTTTACACTATACTACTTGGTTTCACTTTGAAGCTAGTGTTACCAAATCACAATAGTGTTACATTTCACATTTTTGTCTTGTAAAGTTGTTACCTCCTTGACAATAAGACATCTAAGCAAAGGGGACAACAGAGTAATTTCGTTCCTTTAGAAATTTTAAGGGAATCCCTCCTTCCGCTTCCAATGAACAGGAGGGGACCTATTCACAAGCAAAGTCCTCCTGGAGACCAAACCAGGCTTGGAACAAGGGTAAACAACCCAAGAAGCCTGCTGCTGCTACCAATACAGCATGAAGGGGCGGCCCACGATCCGGGACCGGATCTAGTAGGGGGCAGACTTTCTCTCTTTGTCCAAGCTTGGATAAAAGACGTTCAGGATCCCTGGACACTAGACATTGTGTCTCAAGGGTTTCAGTTGCAGTTAAAAAATTCCTTCCCCAGAGGAAGGTTTCTTCTTTCACGATTATCTGTCGACCAGATAAAGAGAGAGGCGTTCTTACGCTGTGTAAGAGATCTATCCCTCATGGGAGTAATATGCCCTGTTCCAATTCAGGAACAGGGGCAGGGGTTTTACTCAAATCTTTTTTGTGGCTCCCAAAAAAGAGGGAACGTTCCGACCCATTTTAGATCTCAAGAGTCTAAACAAGTTTCTCAGAGTTCCATCCTTCAAGATGGAGACTATTCAGACAATTCTTCCATTGATCCAGGAGGGTCAATATATGACTACCGTGGACTTAAAGGATGCATATCTTCATATTCCTATCCACAGAGATCATCACCAGTTCCTGAGGTTTGCCTTTCTGGACAAACATTTTCAGTTTGTGGCCCTTCCTTTCGGACTGGCCACGGCACCCAGGATCTTCACAAAGGTTCTAGGGTCTCTGCTGGCAGTTCTCAGGCCACGGGGCATTGCAGTGGCACCTTATCTGGACGATATTCTGATCCAGGCGTCGTCTTATCAGCTGACAAAGTCTCATACCAATATGGTCCTCTCTTTTCTAAGGACTCACGGGTAGAATTTGAATCTAAAAAGGAGTTCACTAATTCCACAGACAAGGGTTTCTTTCCTAGGAACTCTAATAGACTCTATTTCCATGAAAATCTTCTTGACCGAAGTCAGAAAGTTAAAGATTCTGAATACATGCCGATCCCTTCAGTCCAATCCATCAGTGGCTCAGTGCATGGAGATAATTGGATTGATGGTGGCGGCAATGGACATCATTATGTTTGCTCGTTTTTATCTCAGGCCTCTA
Source organism: Bombina bombina (assembly GCF_027579735.1). Classification (NCBI taxonomy): domain Eukaryota; kingdom Metazoa; phylum Chordata; class Amphibia; order Anura; family Bombinatoridae; genus Bombina; species Bombina bombina. Next base: position 394,502,498 of record NC_069501.1, on the reverse strand, counting down.
CAACTGAGCATGCTTAGACAGTGGAATGGAGATTATGCCATTTTGTCTCCTCAGATAGATATAGATCAGGAGACAAGAGACTCTCTTCTTTGGTGGTTGTTGCAGGATCATCTGTCCCAACGGACGTGCTTCCGCAAACCCTCATGGGTGATAGTGACAACGGACGTCAGTCTTCTTGGGGGTGGGGTCTGGAAATCCCTGAAGGCTCAGGGTGTGTGGACTCAGTCGGAGTCTCTACTTCCAATCAATATTCTGTAGTTGAGGGCAATATTCAATTCTCTTCAGGGCCTCAGTTGGCTTTGGCCAAATTCATCCGATTTCAGTCGGACAACACGACGACTGTGGCTTACATCAATCATCAGGGAGGAACAAGGAGTTCCTTAGCGATGACAGCAGTATCCAATATAATTCGGTGGGCGGAGGCTCACTCTTGTTATCTGTCAGCAATCTACATCCCAGGAATGGGCAACTGGGGAGCGGATTTTTAAGCAGACAGACTTTTCATCCGGGGGAATGGGAACTCCATCCGGGGTCTTTGCCACCCTGATTCTCAGATGGGGCAGGCCCGAGCTGGATCTCATGGCATCTCGTTAGAATGCCAAGCTCCCGAGATACGGATCCAGGTCCAGGGATCCTCAGGCCGAACTGATAGATGCCTTGGCAGTGCCATGGTCGTTCAACCTAGCTTATGTGTTTCCACCGTTTGCTCTCCTTCCCCGGGTGATTGCTCGGATCAAACAAGAGAGGGCTTCAGTGATTCTCATCGCTCCTGCGTGGCCTCGCAGGACTTGGTATGCTGATCTGGTGGACATGTCCTCTCTACCACCGTGGAAGCTTCCATTGAGGCAGGACCTTCTCATTCAGGGACCCTTCCATCATCCGAATCTAATTTCTCTAAAGCTGACTGCTTGGAGATTGAACGCTTGATTTTATCTAAGCAAGGGTTCTCTGATTCGGTCATTGATACTTTGATTCAGGCACGTAAGCCTGTTACTAGGAAAATTTATCATAAGATATGGAGTGAATATCTTTTTTGGTGTGAATCCAAGGGTTACTCATGGAGTAAGATTTGGAATCCTAGGATTTTATCCTTTCTCCAAGAAGGATTGGAGAAAGGGTTGTCAGCAAGTTCCTTAAAGGGACAGATTTCTGCTCTATCTATTTTGCTACACAAACGTCTGGCAGATGTTCCGGATGTTCAATCTTTTTGTCAGGCTCTGACTAGAATCAAGCCTCTGTTTACACCAATTGCTCCTCCTTGGAGTTTGAATTTAGTTCTTAATGTTCTTCAAGGGGTTCCATTTGAACCTATGCATTCCATAGATATTAAGTTGTTATCTTGGAAAGTTTTATTTTTGGTTGCTATTTCTTCTGCTCGCAGAGTTTCTGAGCTTTCAGCATTTCATTTTGATTCTCCTTATCTTATTTTTCATTCCGATAAGGTAGTGTTTCGTACCAAACCTGGTTTTCTTCCTAAGGTTGTTTCTAACAGGAATATTAATCAGGAAATTGTTGTTCCTTCATTGTGTCCTAATCCTTCTTCTAAGAAGGAGTGTTTGTTACATAATTTGGATGTAGTCTGTGCCCTGAAGTTCTACTTGCAGACGACTAAGGAATTTCGTCAATCATCTTTATTGTTTGTTGTCTTTTCTGGGAAACGTAGGTATCAGAAAGCTACGGCTACCTCTCTTTCTTTCTCTTGCAAGGTGTATCCAGTCCACGGATTCATCCATTACTTGTGGGATATTCTCATTCCCTACAGGAAGTGGCAAAGAGAGCACACAGCAGAGCTGTCCATATAGCTCCCCCTCTAGCTCCACCCCCCAGTCTTTGCTGGCTCTAAGCACTAGGGTCTCTCTACGGGAGGGTAAAGTGAATGTGGTGTTAGAATTGTAGTTTTTATTATCTTCAATCAAAAGTTTGTTATTTTAAATGGTACCGGTTTGTACTATTTACTCTCTAGCAGAAAAGTGATGAAGATTTCTGCTGAGAGGAAAATGATTTTAGCATGTTGTAACTAAAATCCACTGCTGTTCCCACACAGGACTGAGGAGTACCAGAAAACTTCAGTTGGGGGGAACGGTTTGCTGGGTAATCTGCAATGAGGTATGTTCAGTCATTTATTTCTAGACAAGACTGAGATAATGCTAGAAGAGACTGACAATATCCCCATGAGGGGAGGGTAAGCTATGTTCACAGACTTAGTAAGGAATTGAATGCTTACGTAACAGGGCTAATTATGCTGGTTGACACTGATTCAGGGCAATCGACGGCCAAATTCATCAGATTTCAGTCGGACAACATCACGACTGTAGCTTACGTCAATCATCAGGGGGGAACAAAGAGTTCCCTAGCAATGACGGAAGTAACCAAAATAATCAGGTGGGCGGAGGATCACTCCTGCCATCTCTCAGCAATTCACATCCCAGGAGTAGACAACTGGGAGGCGGATTTTCTAAGTCGTCATACTTTCCACCCGGGGGAGTGGGAACTCCACCCGGAGGTATTTGCCCAGCTGACTCGTCAGAACACCAAACTTCCTCTCTACGGGTCCAGGTCCCGGGATTCCAAGGCGGTATTGATAGATGCTCTAGCAGCGCCTTGGTCCTTCAATCTGGCTTATGTTTTTCCACCGTTTCCTCTCCTCCCGCGTCTGGTTGCCAGAATCAAGTAGGACAAGGCTTCGGTGATTCTGATAGCGCCTGCGTGGCCACGCAGGACTTGGTATGCAGACCTAGTGGACATGTCATCTGTCCCACCATGGACATTGCCAATGAGGCAGGATCTTCTGATACAGGGTCCGTTCAAGCATCCAAATTTAGTTTCTCTACGTCTGACTGCTTGGAGATTGAACGCTTAATTCTATCAAAGCGTGGGTTCTCTGAGTCAGTTATAGATACTCTGATTCAGGCTAGAAAGCCTGTCACCAGGAAAATCTACCATAAGATATGGCGGAAATATCTTTGTTGGTGTGAATCCAACAAGGACCAGGAGACAGGTATATTTCAACTCAGAAACTCTGGTCTGTTATCACTCTCATTACCTGGATGTGGTTATTAGGTAAAGGAGAGTTGTCCAGTAGCCCCCCCTCAGAATCCTTCAGGTTTTTCTAGAAAGATGGATTTTTTTGTCCCATTCTTGTCATCTGGTTTCTCAGGCTCAGTCCGTTTTGATGGAAATGATCAGATCCATCCTTTCGTTAGTCCAGGAGATTCAATTCTTGTCCTCTATTGACATGAAAGACACATTCCTACAAGTTCTGTTATCCTAGGATCTTTTTTTTGTTCCTTAGTTTATTTTTTTTCTCTGAACTTCCATTTTGAGTTTATAGCTGTCTCTGATCTAACTTCTCTCCAAAGATGGGAGCTTTTCAGGACGCGAGGAGGGGGACCCTATCAGGATGATATCTTGGTTAAGTTCAATCTCTCTGTAACTGGAATCTGTATAGGACTTTCTTCCGTGTCCCTTTTAGGACCACGGGTGGAAGATAGAGCAGATTTTCCTTTTTAACCTAGTTTTTGTCTGATATCTGTCCATCAGTGGGTGTATGCATGGAGATGGTGACCTCCATGAAGATTATTCTTTTTGTTTGCTCCTATCTGCAACCTTTTCTACTATGTATGCTCAGGCTATGGATTTACCTTTTTCTGTTGATCTTCCTGGGCCTCCATACGGAAATTCTCTCTACTGTTGGCTTTGTTTATCCTTCTGTCTCATGGCATGTGCCTTTGAGACCATCTTGGGATATTGTAAAGTTCCTTGCAGATCAGGGAACCTGGTCGCTGGAGGAGTCTTCCTCGCTCTCAACATTTTAAGTGACTTTTCAATGCTCTGAGGTTATGTCCTTTTTCTTGGACATCATCATCTCAGTGGTTTACATCTATCATCAGGGGGGAACATGGAGTTCCGTGGCGATGAGGGAAGTGTCTCTCAATTGTCTCTTCTACAAGGTGTTTTCCGAGATATCTCTCTGGTAAAGAGAAGTTCCGGAATTAGACCTTTTTGCATCTCATTCTGTACCAAACTGCCCATATAAGTGTCGAGATTGAGAGATCCTCGGGCAGTGTTGGTGGATGTGTTTTAATGGCACGTGAGGGTTCAGAATTTTTTTATCTGTTTCCTCCGTTTGTCCTCTCTCCTGGGTGATCACCCGCATCAAGCAGGAGCAGGCTTCTGTGAGCTGATTGCTTGACTTCTCGCAGGACCTGGTTTAGACCTAGTGAGATGTTCTCTTTTCCTCAGTGGAGGTTTTCTCTTTGAGCAGACCTTCTACTTCAGGGTCTGTTCCTTTTAAATTTCTTATTAGAGACTGTATGGAGATTGAATGCTTTGTGCTGTCTTAAAGAGGTTTTCTGACTGGGTTATTGATCCTCTGATTCAGGCTTGTAAGCCATTTCTCCAACATTGGTGTGTCCGGTCCACGGCGTCATCCTTACTTGTGGGAATATTCTCTTCCCCAACAGGAAATGGCAAAGAGCACAGCAAAAGCTGCCCATATAGCCCCTCCTCAGGCTCCGCCCCCCAGTCATTCTCTGAACAAGAGAACACGCTCTGAACAAGTAGCATCTCCACGGAGATGGTGAAGAGTATGTGGTGTTTAGTTGTAGTTTTTTATTCTTCTATCAAGAATTTGTTATTTTAAAATAGTGCAATTTACTCTAAAACAGAAAAGGATGAAGAGTTCTGTTTAAAAGAGGAGTATGATTTTAGCAGCAGTAACTAAAATCAATTGCTGTTCCCACGCAGGACTGTTGAGCCCAGAGAACTTCAGTTGGGGGGAACAGTTTGCAGACTTTTCTGCTCAAGGTATGACTAGTCCATTTTCTAACAAGACTGTGTAATGCTAGAAGACTGTCATTTTCCCTCTTTGGGATCGGTAAGCCATTTTCTTAGACTCATAACAGAATGAAGGCTTATTAATGGGCTATATACTGGTTGACACTCTTGTGGGCTAAATCGATTGTTTTATTCAATATTTATATGAGGTTTGAAGTGTTTTTCAAAACCTTAGAATTGGGGAACGTTTTTAGGCGCCAGGCAGTCGTTTAGACACCTTCCCAGTCAGGAAGGGCCTTTCACTCTAGTAGGCAGAGCCTCATTTTCGCGCCATAATTGCGCAGTTTCTTTTGGATGCAGTGCATGCAGCTTCATGTGAGAGGGTCTGGTGGCCATTAAAAACGTTCCTGGAAGGCTTATTTTGGTGTGGTATAACCCCCAAGGACAGGTGAAGCCGCAGCAAACGCTGTGGCTGGGACTGTAGTGGGTTTAAAGTTGCTAATTGATAAAACAGCTCCGGTTTCCTCATTTAAGGGGTTACAATCTTGAAAATTGGGGTGCAATACTTTTAAGGCATTAAGACACTAGGGTGCAAATTTGGTAAAGATCGGATATTTCCTTCATAGTTTTTCACATATCCAGAAATAAAGTGTGCTCTGTTTAACATTTAAAGAGACAGTAACGGTTTTGTTTAAAAACGGTTTTATTGCATTAATAGCCTGTATAAGCCTGTCTAACATGTCTGTACCTTCAGATAGATTATGTTCTGTATGTATGGAGGCCAAGGTGGTCCCCCCTTCAAATGTATGTGATAATTGTGCCATGGCGTCCAGACAAAGTAAGGACAGTACTGTCACATTTAATAAGGTTGCCCAAGATGATTCCTCAAATGAAGGTAGTGGGGATAGTTTTTCATCCTCTCCTTCTGTGTCAATACCAGTTATGCCCGCGCAGGCGATTCCTAGTACATCTAGCGCGCCAATGCTTGTTATTATGCAACAATTAACGGCAGTAATGGATAATTCTATAGCTAATATTTTATCCAAAATGCCAGCATTTCAAAGAAAGCGTGATTGCTCAGTTTTAAATACAGTAGAGCAAGAGTGCACTGACGATAATTTATCTGTCATACCCTCACACCAGTCAGAATTGGCAGTGAGGAAGGGTTTGTCGGAGGGAGAACTTTCTGATTCAGGAAGAATTTCTCAACAGGCAGAACCTGATGTTGTGACGTTTAAATTTAAGTTAGAGCATCTCCGCGCCTTACTTAAGGAGGTACTAACTACGCTGGATGATTGTGACTCTTTGGTCATTCCAGAAAAATTGTGCAAAATGGACAAATTCCTAGAGGTTCCGGTGCACCCTGATGCCTTTCCGATACCTAAAAGGGTGGCGGACATAGTGACTAAGGAGTGGGAGAAACCAGGCATACCTTTTGTCCCACCTCCTATATTTAAGAAAATGTTCCCCATGGTCGACCCAAGGAAGGACACATGGCAAACAGTCCCTAAGGTTAAGGGGGCAGTTTCTACGCTAGCCAAACGCACGGCTATTCCCATTGAGGACAATTGTGCTTTCAAAGATCCTATGGATAAAAAATTGGAGGGTTTGCTTAAAAAGATTTTTGTTCAGCAAGGTTTCCTCCTCCAACCAATTTCGTGCATTATTCCTGTCACTACGGCGGCGTGTTTTTGGTTCGATGAACTAGAAAAGTCGCTAAATAAGGAGACTCCATATGAGGAAGTCATGGACAGAATTCACGCACTTAAGTTAGCTAATTCCTTTATTTTAGATGCCGCTTTTCAATTGGCGAGATTAGCGGCGAAAAATTCAGGGTTTCCAATTGTGGCGCGCAGAGCGCTCTGGCTAAAGTCTTGGTCGGCGGATGTATCTTCCAAGACAAAATTGCTTAATATCCCTTTCAAAGGTAAGACCCTTTTTGGGCCAGAATTGAAAGAGATTATTTCAGACATCACTGGGGAGAAGGGCCATGCCCTCCCACAGGATAGGCCTTTTAAGGCTAAGAATAAGTCCAATTTTCGTTCCTTTCGTAACTTCAGGAACGGACCGTCTCCTATCTCTGCAGCCTCTAGACAAGAGTGTAACGCTTCCCAGGCTAAGCCAGCTTGGAAACCAATGCAAGGCTGGAACAAGGGTAAACAGGCCAAGAAGCCTGCTGCTGCTACCAAGACAGCATGAAGGGGTAGCCCCCGATCCGGGACCGGATCTAGTAGGGGGCAGACTCTCTCTCTTTGCTCAGGCTTGGGCAAGAGATGTTCCGGATCCCTGGGCACTAGAAATAGTCTCTCAGGGTTATCTTCTAGAATTCAAGGAACTTCCTCCAAGGGGAAGGTTCCACATGTCTCGCTTATCTTCAGACCAGATAAAGAGATAGGCATTCTTACATTGTGTAGGAGACCTGTTAAAGATGGGAGTGATACACCCAGTTCCAACAGTGGAACAAGGTCAGGGGTTTTACTCAAACCTGTTTGTAGTTCCCAAAAAAGAGGGAACTTTCAGACCGATTCTGGATTTAAAAATTCTAAACAAATTTCTCAGAGTTCCATCGTTCAAAATGGAAACCATTCGAACAATTTTACCTACAATCCAGGAGGGTCAATATATGACTACCGTGGATTTAAAGGATGCGTACCTACATATTACTATCCACAAAGATCATCATCAGTTCCTAAGGTTCGCCTTTCTGGACAAACATTACCAGTTCTTGGCTCTTCCATTTGGTTTAGCCACTGCTCTCAGAATTTTCACAAAGGTGCTAGGGTCCCTTCTTGCGGTTCTAAGACCGAGGGGCATTGCAGTGGCACCTTATCTAGACGACATTCTAATTCAAGCGTCGTCTCTTTCCAAGGCAAAGGCTCATACAGACATTGTTCTAGCCTTTCTCAGATCTCACGGGTGGAAGGTGAACGTAGAAAAGAGTTCCCTGTCTCCGTCAACAAGAGTTCCCTTTTTGGGAACAATAATAGATTCTTTAGAAATTAAGATCTTCCTGACAGAGGTCAGAAAGTCAAAGCTTCTAAACGCTTGTCAAGTTCTTCACTCTATTCTGCAGCCTTCCATAGCTCAGTGCATGGAAGTAGTAGGGTTGATGGTTGCAGCAATGGACATAGTTCCTTTTGCTCAAATTCATCTAAGACCATTACAACTGTGCATGCTCAATCAGTGGAATGGGGACTATGCAGACTTGTCTCCCCAGATTCAAGTAGACAAGGTAACCAGAGACTCACTCCGTTGGTGGTTGACTCAGAATCACCTGTCCCAGGGAATGAGTTTCCGCAGACCAGAGTGGATCATTGTCACGACCGACGACAGTCTATTAGGCTGGGGCGCGGTCTGGGACTCCCTGAAAGCTCAGGGTCTATGGTCTCGGGAGGAGTCCCTTCTTCCGATAAGCATCCTGGAACTGAGAGCGATATTCAATGCGCTCCAGGCTTGGCCTCAACTAGCGAAGGCCGGATTCATAAGATTCCAGTCGGACAACATGACGACTGTAGCTTACATCAACCATCAGGGAGGAACAAAGAGTTCCTTGGCGATGAGAGAGGTATCCAAGATCATCAAATGGGCGGAGGGTCACTCCTGCCACCTATCTGCAATTCACATCCCAGGAGTAGACAACTGGGAGGCGGATTATTTGAGTCGTCAGACTTTCCATCCGGGGGAGTGGGAACTCCACCCGGAGGTCTTTGCCCAGTTAACTCAATTATGGGGCATTCCAGACATGGATCTGATGGCGTCTCGTCAGAACTTCAAGGTTCCTTGCTACGGGTCCAGATCCAGGGATCCCAAGGCGACTCTAGTGGATGCATTAGTGGCGCCTTGGTCGTTCAACCTAGCTTATGTGTTTCCACCGTTTCCTCTCCTTCCCAGGCTCGTAGCCAGGATCAAACAGGAGAAGGCCTCTGTGATTCTGATAGCTCCTGCGTGGCCACGCAGGACTTGGTATGCAGACCTGGTGAATATGTCATCGGCTCCACCATGGAAGCTACCTTTGAGACAGGATCTTCTAGTACAAGGTCCATTCGAACATCCAAATCTAATTTCTCTGCAGCTGACTGCTTGGAAATTGAACGTTTGATTTTATCCAAGCGTGGGTTTTCAAATTCAGTGATAGATACTCTGGTCCAAGCCAGAAAACCTGTGACTAGAAAGATTTACCATAAAATATGGAAAAAATATATCTGTTGTTGTGAATCCAAGGGATTCTCCTGGAGAAAGATTAAAATTCCTAAGATTCTTTCCTTTCTCCAAGAGGGTTTGGATAAAGGGTTGTCAGCGAGTTCTCTAAAAGGACAGATTTCTGCTTTATCTGTTTTGTTACACAAACGCCTGGCAGCTGTGCCAGATGTACAAGCTTTTGTACAGGCTTTGGTCAGAATCAAGCCTGTTTACAGACCCATGACTCCTCCTTGGAGTCTAAATTTAGTTCTTTCAGTTCTTCAAGGGGTTCCGTTTGAACCTTTACATTCCATAGATATCAAGTTACTATCTTGGAAAGTTCTGTTTTTGGTTGCTATTTCTTCTGCTAGAAGAGTTTCTGAATTATCTGCTTTGCAGTGTGATCCACCCAAGTTCTATTTAGAAGCAACAAAGGATTTTAGACAAACCTCATCTTTGTTTGTCGTTTACTCTGGTAAGAGGAGAGGACAAAAAGCTACTGCTACCTCTCTTTCTTTCTGGCTGAAAAGCATTATCCGATTGGCTTATGAGACTGCCGGACGGCAGCCTCCTGAACGAATCACAGCTCACTCCACTAGGGCTGTGGCTTCCACATGGGCTTTCAAGAACGAGGCTTCTGTTGATCAGATATGTAAGGCAGCGACTTGGTCTTCTCTGCACACTTTTGCCAAATTTTACAAATTTGATACTTATGCTTCTTCGGAGGCTATTTTTGGGAGAAAGGTTTTGCAAGCCGTGGTGCCTTCTGTTTAGGTAACCTGATTTGCTCCCTCCCTTCATCCGTGTCCTAAAGCTTTGGTATTGGTTCCCACAAGTAAGGATGACGCCGTGGACCGGACACACCAATGTTGGAGAAAACAGAATTTATGCTTACCTGATAAATTTCTTTCTCCAACGGTGTGTCCGGTCCACGGCCCCGCCCTGTTTTTTTTAATCAGGTTTGACAAATTTCTTTCTCTATACACTACAGTCACCACGGCACCCTATAGTTTCTCCTTTTTTTCTCCTAACCGTCGGTCGAATGACTGGGGGGCGGAGCCTGAGGAGGGGCTATATGGGCAGCTTTTGCTGTGCTCTTTGCCATTTCCTGTTGGGGAAGAGAATATTCCCACAAGTAAGGATGACGCCGTGGACCGGACACACCGTTGGAGAAAGAAATTTATCAGGTAAGCATAAATTCGGTTTTTCTCGCCTTATTTTCCTTAAGGTGTGGCTTATCTGTTTTGCTTGGTGTGAGGTATGAGATTTCCCTTGGCTCAAGGTTAAGGTTCCTCAAATCCCTTGTTTCTCCAGGACTGTTTGGAGAAGGGGTTATCTGTCCTTCTATCAAGGGTCAGATTCTCTGTCCTTTCTGTTTTTATTGTTCTAGATATTGGCTGATCTTCCTATCGTTCAGTCTTTTGTTCAGGCACTGGTTAGAATCAGACCTATGTTTAAGCCAGTGATTCCGCCTTGGAGCCTTAATCTGTTTTTTTTGTGTTTTTCAACAGGCTCTGTTTGAGCCTATGCATTCTGTTTGATATTAATCTTTTATCTTGGAAGGGTTTTATTTTATTTGGCCTTTCTTCTACTCATAGAGTTTCAGAATTATCTGCATTACAATGTGACCCCCCCTTATCTTATCTTCCATGCAAATAAGACTGTTCTTCATACCAAACTGAGAATTCTTCCCAAGGTGGTCTCTGACCATAATATCAATCAGGAGATCGTATCTCCTTCTTTTGTCTTAACCCTTCTTCTCCGATGGAATCTTTGCCACACAACCCGGATGTGGTGCGTGTGTTAAAGTTCTATCTCCAGGCCAAGGATTTTGGGCAATCTTCCTGGTTTGGGGTGTACACCGGTAGGCGCAAGGGGTCGAAAAGTGACTTCAACTACCTTTTTCCTTTTGACTTAGGAGTGTCATTCATTTGGCATAATATGAATCTGATTAGCAGCCTTTTGAGATAGTTACAACTCACTCTACCCTTTCGGTATCTTCTTCTTGTAAGAATGAAGCATCTCTGGATCGAATATGTAAGGCGGCTACTTGGTCATCTTTGCATACTTTTTCTCTTGTTAAGTGTGTTCAGTCCACGGGTCATCCATTACTTATGGGATATATTCTCCTTCCCAACAGGAAGTTGCAAGAGGATCACCCAAGCAGAGCTGCTATATAGCTCCTCCCCTCACATGTCATATCCAGTCATTCTCTTGCAACCCTCAACAAAGAAGGAGGTCGCGAGAGGAGCTGGAGTTTTTACTTAACTATTCTTCAATCAAAAGTTTGCTATTTTAAATGGCACCGGAGTGTGCTGTTTTTCTATCTCAGGCAGTATTTGGAAGAAGAAACTGCCTGCGTTTTTTTTCTATGGTCTTAGCAGGCGTAACTAAGATCCACTGGCTGTTCTCGACATTCTGAGAAGTGGGGTAACTTCAGAAACTGGGAATAGCATGCGGGGTCCTCCGCAAATGAGGTATGTGCAGTAAATTATTTTCTGGGAATGGAATTGACTAAGAAAATACTGCTGTTACCGTATGATGTAAGTACAGCCTTAAATGCAGTAGTGGCAACTGGTATCAGGCTGATAAATGTATGCGCAGTCGAGTTATTTTCTAGGGACTAGAATTTGACTGAGAAAATACTGTTAAAACTGAAATAATACTTAAGCCTTATCTGCAGTGGTAGCGACTGGTAGCAGGCTTAGTGATAACTTTGCATGACATTGGAAAATGTTGTTTTTTAATAAAACGTTTACTGGCATGTTATTCGTTTTTGTGAGGTACTTTGGTGATAAATCTCTTTGGGCATGATTTTTTCCACATGGCTAACATATATTTTCTGCATGGAAACCGTTATATCAGGGCTCTCACTGTTGTGATAGGAGTGGGAGGGACCTTGTTTTAGCGCCTTGTTGCGCAGTTAAAATTCTAGCACAGTCTTCCTGCTTCTTCCTCCTTGATCCAGGACGTCTCTAGAGAGCTCAGGGGTCTGCAAAATTCATTTTTGAGGGAGGTAATCAGTCACAGCAGATCTGTGACAGTGGGCTTGACTGTGATTAAAAGCGTTAAATCTTAATTGATATCCGTTTTATCCGTTTTCGGTATTTAGGAGTTAATCATCCTTTTGCTAATGGGTGCAATCCTCTGCTAATAATACACTTCTGGTTATGAATTGTTTAATTATATCTGTATTTTTGAAGCGCTGCAGCGTTTTTTATATTGCTTGTAAACTTATTGAAAGTGATTTCCAAGCTTGCTAGTTTCATTGCTAAGTCTGTTTAAACATGTCTGATTCAGAGGAAACTGTTTGTTCATCATGTTCAAAAGCCAATGTGGAGCCCAATAGAACGATGTGTACCAATTGTATTGATATTGCTTTGAATAAAAGTCAATCTGTACCGATAGAGAAACTATCACCAGACAACGAGGGGGAAGTTATGCCGCCTAACTCTCCTCACGTGTCAGTACCTGCGTCTCCCGCTCGGGAGATGCGTAGGATTGAGACGCCAAGTACATCTAGGCCCTTACAAATCACTTTACATGATATAGCTAATGTTATGAAAGAAGTATTATATAATATGCCCGAATTAAGGGGCAAGCGCGATAGCTCTGGGTTAAGGACAGAGCGCGCTGATGACACGAGAGCCATGTCTGATACTGCGTCACAATTTGCAGAACATGAGGACGGTGAGCTTCATTCTGTCGGTGACGGTTCTGATCCGGGGAGACCGGATTCAGAAATTTCAAATTTTAAATTTAAGCTTGAGAACCTCCGTGTGTTACTAGGGGAGGTATTAGCGGCTCTGAATGATTGCGACACGGTGGCAATTCCAGAGAAATTGTGTAGGTTGGATAGATACTATGCGGTACCGGTGTGTACTGACGTCTTTCCTATACCAAAAAGACTTACAGAAATTATTAGTAAGGAGTGGGATAGACCCGGTGTGCCTTTTTCCCCTCCCCCGATATTTAGAAAAATGTTTCCTATAGACGCCACCACACGAGACTTATGGCAGACGGTCCCTAAGGTGGAGGGAGCAGTTTCTACTTTAGCCAAGCGTACCACTATCCCGGTGGAGGATAGCTGTGCTTTCTCAGATCCAATGGATAAAAAATTAGAGGGTTATCTTAAGAAAATGTTTGTTCAACAGGGTTTTATATTGCAGCCTCTTGCATGCATTGCGCCTGTCACGGCTGCAGCGGCATTCTGGTTTGAGTCTCTGGAAGAGGCGATTCGCACAGAGCCATTGGATGAGGCTTTGAGCAAAGTTAGAACCCTTAAGCAAGCTAATGCGTTTGTTTCAGATGCCGTAGTACTTCTAACCAAACTTATGGCTAAAAATTCCGGATTCGCCATACAGGCGCGCAGAGCGCTCTGGCTTAAATCCTGGTCAGCGGATGTAACTTCCAAGTCTAAGCTACTTAACATTCCTTTCAAAGGGCAGACCTTATTCGGGCCCGGCTTGAAGGAAATTATTGCTGACATTACGGGAGGTAAGGGCCATGCCCTTCCTCAGGACAGGGCCAAACCAAAGGCCAAACAGTCTAATTTTCGTGCCTTTCGTAACTTCAAGGCAGGAGCAGCATCAACTTCCTCCGCTCCAAACAGGAAGGAACTACTGCTCGTTACAGACAGGGTTGGAAAGGCAACCAGTCATGGAACAAGGGCAAGCAGGCCAGAAAGCCTACTCCCGCCCCTAAGACAGCATGAAGACAGGGCCCCCTATCCGGAGACGGATTTAGTGGGGGGCAGACTTTCTTCGCCCAGGCTTGGGCAAGAGATGCGCAGGATCCCTGGACGTTGAAGATTATATCTCAGGGATACCTTCTGGATTTCAAAACCTCTCCTCCACAAGGGAGGTTCCATCTTTCGAGGTTATCAACGAACCTAGTAAAGAGAGAGGCATTTCTACAATGTGTACAAGACCTCTTAATCATGGGAGTGATCCCCTCAGTTCCGCGATCGGAACAGGGACAAGGATTTTACTCAAATCTATTTGTGGTTCCCAAAAAAGAGGGAACCTTCAGACCAATCTTGGACTTAAAGATCTTAAACAAATTCCTAAGGGTACCATCGTTCAAGATGGAAACCATTCGAACCATCCTACCCATGATCCAAGAGGGTCAATATATGACCACAGTGGACTTAAAGGATGCTTACCTTCACATACCGATTCACAAAGATCATTATCGGTACCTAAGGTTTGCCTTTCTAGACAGGCATTACCAGTTTGTGGCTCTTCCCTTCGGGTTAGCCACGGCCCCCTGAGAATTTTTACGAAGGTTCTGGGCTCACTTCTGGCGGTACTAAGACCACGAGGCATAGCGGTGGCTCCGTACCTAGACGACATTCTGATACAAGCGTCAAGTTTTCAGAATGCAAAGTCTCATACAGAGATAGTTCTAGCATTTCTGAGGTCGCATGGGTGGAAAGTGAACGTGGAAAAGAGTTCTCTGTTACCACTCACAAGGGTTCCTTTTCTAGGGACTCTTATAGATTCTGTAGAGATGAAGATTTACCTGACGGAGTCCAGGTTATCAAAGATTCTCAATGCTTGCCGTGTCCTTCATTCCGTTCCAAGCCCATCAGTAGCTCAGTGCATGGAGGTAATCGGCTTAATGGTCGCGGCAATGGACATAGTGCCATTTGCGCGCCTGCATCTCAGACCGCTGCAACTATGCATGCTCAGTCAATGGAACGGGGATTACTCAGATCTGTGCCCTTTGCTAAATCTGGACCAGGAGACCAGAGATTCTCTTCTCTGGTGGTTGTCACCGGTTCATCTGTCCAAAGGAATGACCTTTCGCAGACCAGATTGGACGATTGTAACAACGGATGCCAGCCTTCTAGGCTGGGGAGCAGTCTGGAATTCCCTGAAGGCTCAGGGATCGTGGACTCAGGAGGAGAAACTCCTTCCAATAAACATTCTAGAATTAAGAGCAATATTCAATGCTCTTCTAGCTTGGCCTCAGTTAGCAAAACTGAGGTTCATCAGATTTCAGTCGGACAATATCACGACTGTGGCTTACATCAATCATCAAGGGGGAACCAGGAGTTCCCTAGCGATGTTGGAAGTCTCGAAGATAATTCGCTGGGCAGAGTCTCACTCTTGCCACCTGTCAGCGATTTACATCCCAGGCGTAGAGAACTGGGAGGCGGATTTCCTAAGTCGCCAGACTTTTCATCCGGGAGAGTGGGAACTTCACCCGGAGGTATTTGCTCAACTGATTCGTCGTTGGGGAAAACCGGATCTGGATCTCATGGCATCTCGCCAGAACGTAAAGCTTCCTTGTTACGGATCCAGGTCCAGGGACCCGGGAGCGGTGCTGGTAGATGCATTAGCAGCCCCTTGGGTTTTCAACATAGCTTATGTGTTTCCACCATTTCCGTTGCTACCTCGACTGATTGCCAGGATAAAACAGGAGAGGGCATCGGTAATTCTGATAGCACCTGCGTGGCCACGCAGGACCTGGTATGCAGACCTAGTGGACATGTTGTCCTGTCCACCATGGTCTCTTCCTCTGAGGCAGGACCTTCTAATTCAGGGTCCTTTCAACCATCCAAACCTAATTTCTCTGAGGCTGACTGCCTGGAAATTGAACGCTTGATTCTATCAAAGCGTGGGTTTTCGGATTCGGTTATTGATACATTAATACAGGCTCGGAAACCTGTGACCAGAAGAATTTACCATAAGATATGGAGTAAATATTTATATTGGTGCGAATCCAAGAGTTACTCATGGAGTAAGGTTAGGATTCCTAGGATATTGGCTTTTCTACAAGAGGGTTTAGAAAAGGGTTTATCCGCTAGTTCGCTAAAGGGACAGATTTCAGCTCTGTCTATTTTACACAAACGTCTGGCAGAGAATACAGACGTCCAGGCCTTTTGTCAGGCTTTGGCTAGAATTAAGCCTGTGTTTAAAGCTGTTGCTCCTCCGTGGAGCTTAAACTTGGTTCTTAAAGTTCTTCAGGGTGTTCCGTTTGAACCCCTTCATTCCATTGATATTAAGCTTTTATCTTGGAAAGTTTTGTTTTTGATGGCTATTTCCTCGGCTCGAAGAGTCTCTGAGTTATCTGCCTTACATTGTGATTCTCCTTATCTGATCTTTCATTCAGACAAGGTAGTACTGCGTAGTAAACCTGGGTTTTTACCTAAGGTTGTTTCTAACAGGAATATCAATCAAGAGATTGTTGTTCCATCATTATGTCCTAATCCTTCTTCAAAGAAGGAACGTCTTTTGCATAATCTAGACGTGGTCCGTGCTCTGAGGTTCTACTTACAGGCAACTAAAGATTTTAGACAAACTTCTTCTCTGTTTGTCGTTTACTCTGGACAGAGGAGAGGTCAAAAGGCTTCGGCTACCTACCTTTTTGGCTTCGTAGCATAATACGTTTAGCCTATGAGACTGCTGGACAGCAGCCTCCTGAAAGAATTACAGCTCATTCCACTAGAGCTGTGGCTTCCACCTGGGCCTTTAAGAATGAGGCCTCTGTTGAACAGATTTGCAAGGCTGCAACTTGGTCTTCACTTCATACTTTTTCCAAATTTTACAAATTTGACACTTTCGCTTCTTCGGAGGCTGGTTTTGGGAGTAAGGTTCTACAGGCAGTGGTTCCTTCTGTTTAATGTTCCTGCCTTGTCCCTCCCATCATCCGTGTACTTAGCTTTGGTATGGGTATCCCATAAGTAATGGATGACCCGTGGACTGAACACACTTAACAAGAGAAAACATAATTTATGCTTACCTGATAATTTTATTTCTCTTGTTGTGTGTTCAGTCCACGGCCCGCCCTGTCTTTTTAAGGCAGGTTCTAAATTTTAAAATTATAACTCCAGTCACCACTGCACCTTATAGTTTCTCCTTTCTCGTCTTGTTTCGGTCGAATGACTGGATATGACATGTGAGGGGAGGAGCTATATAGCAGCTCTGCTTGGGTGATCCTCTTGCAACTTCCTGTTGGGAAGGAGAATATATCCCATAAGTAATGGATGACCCGTGGACTGAACACACTACAAGAGAAATAAATTTATCAGGTAAGCATAAATTATGTTTTTAAAATTTTACAAGTTTCTTGTTTTTGCCTCAGCTGAGGCTTCTCTTGGGAGAAAGGTTCTTAAAGCGGGTGGTGCCTTCAGTTTAGGTCATACTGCCTTTAGTTCTCCCTCCCTGTCCATTTTGTGTCCTCCCTGGCTTGGGTATTCGATTCCTAATAGTAATGTATGAAATCGTGGACTCTCCATGCCATTGGAAAGTAAGCATTACTAGGCTAAAAAGAAGCTGCCCCACGTGGTAAATAACTATAGAACAGGCTAACAATGTTATTGAGTTGGTTGTTTGTTCCTGTGAGTTTGCTTCTCTTTGTGTGTATTAAGTCTCCCTAAGGGAAAAATGGGCAACCATGTGCACTCCTTGCTCAGTGTGCTTAGATGAATATGACTACACCTGAATCATGAAAAGAATAAATAAATTATTTTCTTTCCTGGCATGGAGAGTCCATGACCCGCCCCTAGTTCATTTAAGGCAGCGTTTTTTTTCTGATCTTCTAGCACCTATTTACCCCTGCTGTTTCTCCTTTTTTCTTATTCCCTCGGCTGAATGACTGCGGGAGTATAGGAAGTAGGAGGGATACTTAATGCTTTGGCTGGGGTGTCTTTGCCTCCACCTGGTGGCTAGGTGTTGAATTCCCAATAGTAATGAATGGCATTGTGGACTCTCTATGCCAGGAAAGAAAATAATTTATCAGGTAAGCACAAATTTTGTTTTCATGATTCAGATAGAGCATGCAAGTTTAAACGACTTTCCAATGTTTTCCTATTCTCTAATTTGTTTAATTCTCTTTCACCTAGATTATGAGTTTTGCGTTAGAGGCTATGCGGTGCTAACGAGCAGTTTATGCTCACCGCTCACTTACAGACAGTGCTGGTATTACGGGTTTTTACAAACCAGACAAGAAGTGCGTTGAGCAAAATTTTGCTCCTTACCGTACTCCAATACCAGCGCTGCTTACGTTAGCGGTGAGCTGGTGTAACGTGCTCTTACACAATTTCCCCATAGGAATCAACGGGGAGAGCCAGCTGAAAAAAAAAGTCTAACACCTGCAAAAAAGCAGCGTAAAGCTCCTTAACGCAGCCCCATTGATTCCTATGGGGAAATAAAATGTATGTCTACACCTAACACCCTAACATGAACCCCAAGTCTAAACACCCCTAATCTTTCAGCAAACCCCTAATCTTACACTTATTAACCCCTAATCTGCCGCCCCCGACATCGCAGACACCTACATTATATTATTAAGCCCTAATCTGCCGCTCCGGACACCGCCGCCACCTACATTATAGTTATGAACCCCTAATCTGCTGCCCCCAACATCGCCGACACCTACCTAATATTTATTAACCACTAATCTGCCACCACCAATGTCGCCGCCACCTACCTACACTTATTAACCCCTAATCTGCCGCCCCCACCATCGCCGCCACTATAATAAACATATTAACCCCTAAACTGCCACACTCCCGCCTCGCAAATATTAGTTAAATATTATTAACCCCTAATCTGCCGGCCCTAACATCGCCGACACCTACCTACATTTATTAACCCCTAATCTGTCGCCCCCCAACGTCGCCGCCACTATATTGAAGTTATTAACCCCTAAACCTAAGTCTAACCCTAAACCTAACAACCACTAACTTAATAGTTACATTGTATCTAGTTTAGGGTTTATTTTTATTTTACAGGAAAGTTTGTATTTATTTTAACTAGGTACAATAGTTATTAAATAGTTATTAACTATTTAATAACTACCTTGCTAAAATAAATACAAAAGTACCTGTAAAATAAAACCTTACCTAAGTTACAATTACAACTAACACTACACTAATTTATCAACAATTAAATACAATTAAATTAAATTATTTAAGTACTAACAAAAACAAACACTAAATTACAGAAAATAATAAACAAATTACAATATTTTTAAACTAATTACACCTAATCTAATCCCCCTAACAAAATAAAAAGCCCCCCCCATATAAAAAAAAAGCCCTACCCTACACTAAATTACAAATAGCCCTTAAAAGGGACTTTTGCGGGGCATTTAATCAGCTCTTTTACCTGTAAAAAAAAATTACAAATCCCCCCCCAACATTAAAACCCACCACCCACACAACCAACCCTACTCTAAAACCCACCCAATACCCCCTTAAAAAAAACCTAACACTAACCCCTTGAAAATCACCTTACCGGGAGAAGTCTTCATCCAACCGGGCCAAAGTCCTCAACGAAGCCGGGAGAAGTCTTCATCCAAGTCGGGCGAAGAGGTCCTCCAGACGGGCAGAAGTCTTCATCCAGACGGCATCTTCTATCTTTATCCATCCGGTGCGGAGTGGGTCCATCTTCAAGACATCCGACGCGGAGCATCCTCTTCAATCGACGGCTAACACAGAATGAAGGTACCTTTAATTGACGTCATCCAATATGGCGTCCCTTCAATTCCGATTGGCTGATAGAATTCTATCAGCCAATCGGAATTAAGGTAGAAAAAATCCTATTGGCTGATGCAATCAGCCAATAGGATTGAAGTTCAATCCTATTGGCTGATCCAATCAGCCAATAGAATGTGAGCTCAATCCTATTGGCTGATTGGATCAGCCAATAGGATTGAACTTCAATCCTATTTGCTGATTGCATCAGCCAATAGGATTTTTTCTATCTTAATTCTATCTTTAAATCTTGGATGATGTCACTTAAAGGTACCTTCATTCTGTGTTAGCCGTCAGATGTCTTGAAGATGGACCCGCTCCGCGCTGGATGGATGAAGATAGAAGATGCCGTCTGGATGAACACTTCTGCCCATCTGGAGGACCACTTTGCCCGGCTTGGATGAAGACTTCTCCCGGTAAGGTGATCTTCAAGGGGTTAGTGTTAGGTTTTTTAAGGGGGTATTGGGTGGGATTTAGAGTAGGTTTGGTTGTGTGGGTGGTGGGTTTTAATGTTGGGGGGGTATTTTGTATTTTTTTTTTACAGGTAAAAGAGCTGATTACTTTGGGGCAATTCCCCGCAAAAGGCCATTTTAAGGGCTATTTGTAATTTAGTGTAGGGTAGGGCTTTTTTTATTTTGGGGAGGCTTTTTTTTTTTTGTTAGGGGGATTAGATTAGGTGTAATTAGTTTTAAAATATTGTAATTTGTTTATTATTTTCTGTAATTTAGTGTTTTTTTTGTACTTTAGAAAATTTAATTTAATTGTATTTAATTGTTGTTAAATTAGTTAATTTATTTAATTATAGTGTAGTGTTAGGTGTAATTGTAACTTAGGTTAGGTTTTATTTTACAGGTACTTTTGTATTTATTTTAGCTAGGTAGTTATTAAATAGTTAATAACTATTTAATAACTATTGTACCTAGTTAAAATAAATACAATCTTGCCTGTAAAATAAAAATAAACCCTAAGCTAGCTATAATGTAACTATTAGTTATATTATAGCTAGCTTAGGGTTTATTTTATAGGTAAGTATTTTTTTTTATTTTTTTTTTATATGTTCATTTTTATTGAAAATAATATTGATCATACATTACAACAATATAAACATATGCAAAATATCTTTGTCAAACAATGTAAATAAAAGTATAACAATGTATTTCAGCTATATAGCGTGAATTTGTAAGTCAGAGAGTCCATTGCTATGATTAAGAGTGTCCTTTGTCATGTAAACAGTAGTAACCGTATTGTATACCTTGATTGTAGTAGCATGAAGCAAAGATTGCTTATTGTAACTCACTGAAGTTCTTAGTTTAAATGAATAAATATGTGAATTGACATTGCATGACTATACAGGTCTGATCCATAGAGAATATATTGTACATAACCATTTAAGAAATTTATGTATATAAAGAAAAAATAAAGACAACATTAAAAAAAAACAGGATTTAAACAAAAACAAAAAATTTCTCCTCCAGGGTGTATCCACGGTAAAGAGCATAAATACCTAACTTTTCTATCATTCATACATAACACAATAATCAAGAAAGTCGCCTTACAAGTATCATGAAGTATATTTACCTCCCTGCAGATATCAGATGGTCTACCCCTTTATCCATTGTTGCTGTGTTTATACTGTTCCCATAGAAATACTATGTCATGATATAGATTTAAATTGCCCTGGGATAGGTAAAAATATCTCTCCATTGCAATAACATGATCCACCTGTTGTCTCCATTTGTCTAAACTGGGGATCACTGATGACTTCCAAAAATTGGGGATCAATTTCTTAGCTACATTAAGCATAATCTGAGTAATGCAGCGTCTTATCTTGCATTGGATACCAGAAAGGTCGTTAAATAAAGGAATCATGGGATCGAAAGCTAGAGTTATACCTGTGGTGATCTTAACCGCTTCAAAAATATGCTTCCAAAAGGGGTAAAGACGTGGGCATTCCCACCATATATGAGATAGAGTCCCAATCTGGCCACACCCCCTCCAACATTTGTCACTTGCTCTTGGGAACATATACTTTAGTCTGTGTGGCGTAAGATACCACCTTGTTAGAATCTTTATATTCGTCTCTAGGTAATGTGCCGAGCGCGCAGAACCTGCTGTAAATCTAGCCCATTTTTTCCACTGTTGTGTACTAATTTGTATCTTTAGATCATCCTCCCACTTCCTTATATATTTTGGTTTGTCTGGTAGTTCTAACGACAAAATGAGTTGATATATTGAAGACATAATACCCCTTTTTGTTGTTTTACCTTTTAAGCATAGGTCTTCAAAAGGTGTAAGATTTCGTATAAAAT
Organism: Bombina bombina; assembly: GCF_027579735.1. Taxonomy (NCBI): domain Eukaryota; kingdom Metazoa; phylum Chordata; class Amphibia; order Anura; family Bombinatoridae; genus Bombina; species Bombina bombina. The sequence goes on along the minus strand of NC_069501.1, from coordinate 394,480,748 downwards.
TATTTCTGTCTCTATGTGTTAAAATGTAATGTCTGGCCTGATGTAGGTTCAACCAATTCGAGAAACCATCAAATCCTTTGTCCAGCAGCGTTTGTTTATCACTAATCTTCCCATCCTCCATCATTGCATGGATGGGGATCAAGTCATGAAACTCGTTCACTTTCCCATCTATAAGATTATTCTGGGGCCAAGTTGCGCCAATCTCTCTGTTATCTGACAATGTAGTGAGGGGTGAGTATGTTGTGGATAATCTGGGGAATTTGTTTCTAAGGCTCTTTATGGTGTTCCAAGTTTCACTAATAATGGTATAGGGTTTGCTCTCCAGAATTATGCTTGGGTGTAGGGGTGTCCAGCATAGCCCCCCCATGTGTGTGGTTTTCAGTAACTGTGATTCTAGGGTTGTTACCTTTTTAAAAGCATGCTTGCCCTGTCCAACCCAATCCACTACCCTGCATAGGGATATAGCAAGTTTATACCAATTCAAATTGGGTACTCCTAGGCCTCCGTCTACTTTGGGTGTGTAGATAGTGGCTTGTGATAGTCTGGGTTTTTTCCCTTGCCATATGTAAGTATTTATTATCCTCTGTAACTTCTGAATATATGTAGCTACCCCAGTTATGGGGAGGGCTTGCATTATATACAATGCCTTGGGCAGGAGTGTCATCTTCATTGCCGCTATCCTTCCTAGCCATGATATATTATTTTTAGGCATCCATTTGGAGGTTAAAGATTGAAACTCCTCTAGTAGTTTCCCATAGTTTAAGCTCCTTAATTTTTCGCTGTTAGAGGTTAGGTATATCCCAAGATATTTTAGAGCTTTAGTATTAATTTTAAAGGGACATTTAGCCTTGATCTCCCCTATTGTGGAAGGTGGGATATGGATTGGGTACAGTTCTGATTTAGTGGGATTGACTAGAAAATTTGATACTGCTCCGTATACCTGAAGTTCATTCTGGACATGATATAGGGATTCGACTGGATTTGATAGTGTCATTAGAACGTCATCAGCAAACATAGCCAATTTGTGTGACTTACCCGCAACCTCTATGCCTTTAATATTGGGTTTGTTTCGCAAACTAACTGCAAGTGGCTCTAATGCCATAACAAATAACAAGGGGGACAGAGGGCAGCCCTGTCTTGATCCATTACGAATTACAAATTCTTCCGATAGGTGGCCATTCACTCTAATACGGGCGGTGGGGTTAGAATAAAAAGCAAATACTAGGGAAATAAATTTGGAGGGAAGGCCGAATTTGATCAGTGTAGCATGTAAGAATGTCCAATCTAGTCTATCGAAAGCTTTTTCAGCATCTGTCGATAGTAACACAGCTGGGGTCTTTGTATCTTTGATATAATCTATAAGGGTGATGACTTTACTAGTATTATCCCTTGCTTCCCTATTCTGGACAAAACCCACTTGATCCCCATCCAACAATGCCGGCAGTAACTTATTTAATCTTTCTGCTAAGATTTTTGCATAGATTTTTAGGTCTACATTTAGTAAAGATATTGGCCTGAAATTTGCTGGCGTAGAAGCTGGTTTTCCAGGTTTCGGAAGAACCGTTATATGTGCCTGGAGCATAGTATCCGGGAATGTGTGTTCACTGGCTATGTATGAGAACAAATTAGCTAGCTGTGGGCTCAATAAAGTTTTAAATGTTTTATAGTATAAGGCTGTAAAGCCATCTGGGCCGGGTGCCTTATTGGGTTTAATATCTATTATGGCTGTCATGACTTCTTCTACTGATATAGGTGCCTCTAATGCAGACGCCTCTTCATTAGAAATGCAAGGAAGTTCTATATTGTGTAGATATTTATCGCATGCTTCTTTATGCGTTTTAAATGTTCTATCAGGGTAGATGTTATATAATCTATGATAGAAGTCGTGAAATAGTTTCGCAATACCCACTGTGTCTTCTACCTTTTTGCCTGTATGTGAATGTAATGCATGAATGTAAGATTTTAACTGCTGTTTTTTAAGGGCTCTTGCCAAAAGTCTCCCAGGTTTGTTTCCCTCTCCATAGAACTTCTGTTTTAGAAACAGTTGTTTTCGTTGTGTTTCTATAAGTAGTAATTTATTCAAATTGTTCCTTTTTTCGGTAAGTAGTTGTTGGTATTGAGTATTTACCGGGTGCATCTTGACTAGATAATCTAATTCTGAGACTTCCCTAGCCATGTTAGAATAGGTATTCCTATTTTCTCTCTGTTTAATTGCCCTAGATTTTATAAATTCGCCTCTCATATAAGCCTTTTGGGCTTCCCAGAGCATACCTGGCGTTGTGTCGTTGGTGTTGTTTATATCAAAGTACGTCTTTATGTGCTTTGTGTAGTTTTCTAAATTAGCCGAATCCAGTAATAAAGCATCTTCTAATTTCCAACTAAATGATCTAATGGGCATAGAGGGCCATCGTAATGTGCATTCCACCATGGAATGATCTGACCAAGTAGTATGCTTTATGTTGCATTGGGTGATGTAATAAAGGGCGCTATGGTCAACTAGCAGATAATCTATTCTCGAATGGACGTTATGTGGGTGAGAGAAGAAAGTAAAGTCCTTTTTATCTGGGTGTAGGTATCTCCAAGCATCGTGTAGGGCTAACAACTTAAAATTTTTCCAAAGAGATTTAAGGGTTTTCTGGGGGACATTGGATTTGTTACTAGAGCAGTCCACTTCAGGGACTAGTGGGGTATTCAAATCCCCCCCTACAATAAGTGGGCCTTTCAATATTTCTAGAATTTTTGTACTGACTTTGTTCATAAAACCCTCTTGGTGCCTATTGGGGGTATACCGGTTGACTATTGTGACAGGTTTTCCATATAACAACCCCATGATACCCAGGTATCTACCTTCATTATCCTTACTAATCTGTAATGCTTTAAATGGAATAGATTTGTGTAATAGGATGCTTACTCCATTAGTTGTTTTTTTTACAATTAGTGCTATGGAAATGTTGTGTGTATTGTGATGAGAGATATTTTGGAATTCTGCCTGCCTTAAAATGTGTTTCTTGTAATAGTACAATCTGTCCTCCCCGTTTATAGATATCACGTAGTGCCATGGCCCTCTTGTTTGGGCAGTTGAAACCCTGGACATTTTGGGTGACTATGCGGAGTTGTGGATCACCAGTACCCTTCAACATTAGGATTGGATATGGGATTGTCCCCTCTATTCATTAGGTATGACATGAAATGTATAGGTTTGTGGATACACCCCTGGAGTAACAAAAATAAAAACCTTAAACCAAAAACATTGCAATTGCATAGAAGCATAAAGCTTCAAAGTAGTGAGGGAGAACATACTTTGGAGCTACGAATAACATTGAAACTTAAATTAAATTACATCCTGTTGCGTTATCAACACATTAACAAAAAAAGGGGATAAAGAAAGAAGAAGAGAAACAGGGAAAAGACATTATCATAAACACATTTCTCTTAAAAATACAAGAAAAGAGAGCAATGTTTAGCCCTCGCTTGATCTGTTAATTGCCACATGGTGAGTATACTCACCCTCCTTTCGCCTCTGGCTGGGGGATATGTCACCCCAGGGATTACTCACATGGTTCCTGCAAAAAACCACCTGAAAAGAGAGGGAAGAAAGACAAAAAGAGAACCTTATAGTCACTTTCAAATAACTTCTCTTGAGGTAGATTCTTTGGGTAACAGCTTAGAGAGTTTATCGTTCTTTTTCACAGGAACCTTCCTCCACTCCGTTCTTTGTGGTAGAGGGGTATCTCGTTGTAGTGGTCTATCCGGCCGAGATCTGTTGATATCAGTCTGCAGAGGGAGTTCTAGGTGTAACTCTTTACAAACTGAAGATATATCATCTGGATTGTCACATACAAGGCGCCTGCCTTTCCATTGGATCTGTAGGTTGAAGGGGTGACCCCATCTATATGGGATATTCTGCTTGCGGAGTGTATTCGTCAACGGTCTCATTTCTCTCCTCTTTTGGAGTATTCTTGAGGACAAGTCTTCAAATAATTGCAAATCTGTGCCTTTAAATTCAATCGGGTGCTTCATTCTGGCCTTTTTCATTAAAGTTTCTTTAATTGGATAGCTTGATACTTTCACAATCACATCTCGTGGAGGTTGGTTCTCAGCAGGTCTTGCTCTTAGAGCCCTGTGTATTCTGTCTAAGGCATATGAGGAATCATCCCCTGTATCGGTTAAATAAGCGAATAGGCTTTGCACATAAGGTTCAAGTTCTTGGGGGGAGACCTCCTCAGGGATTCCTCTCATCCTGATATTTTGCCTGCGGCTTCTATTCTCCAAGTCGTCTATTTTATTTTCTAGTTGGAGGATTGTGTTGTCTTGCTGGGAGAATTTATTTGAAAAGTTGGAGATTACTGTGTGGTGTGCTTCTGTTGTTTCCTCCAATTTTACTACTCTTTCCCCCACTTCTGTGAGGTCTTTCTTGATGTCTGCGATTTATTCGCGTATACACTCTCTGACTTGCTGTATTAAAGAAGAAAAGTCCTTTTTTGAAGGTAGAGAATCTAGCAGTGCTTTAGGAATTGTCACTGCCTGTTGCATATCCTCTTGTTCTGAGTCTGAGGTTGTTGAATCTTGCCTTGTTCTGGGTTCTATATCCAGTTCAGTATGTGCTTGTGAAGAATCAAGGCTTTTGAAAAATTTATTTACTGATGGCGTTGTATTATTTTTTTTCTTCCTAACTGGATTCTCTCCCTTGTTGCCCTTTTTTGGGGACATAGTTGCTGTTATCTTTAGTATTCAAACTAATAAGCTCGCAGAGAATATTTGGGCCTAACACACAGAATTGTCCTTGGCACAGTTCAAAATCTGTTGTAAATATTTAAGCAGGGTCTCACAGTAAAATGCACCGCTGTGTTGCGTGGCTGCTATGCAGCTCTGTTTTGTTTAGGGTGCTTTCCAAAAAACTTGTGGTGCAACCGTCTCTAGAGTCCAAATGATCTATCAACTGTATGTGAAAGCCTGCTAAGTAAGGCATCGGTAATCCCTGCTTCTCAATTGTATTAATTCACTTTACATTTAATTAGCCGAGGTTCCTCTCTCCATTCAGTTACTGCGTGTGCGGGAATATGCCGCGTGGCTATTGTGAAGGGCCATATTGATTATAAGAATGTTTTGGGTTATCTTTCCCGGCCATTAAAGATCCATCTGTGGTTATAACTTGAGAGTAGTGTTCCTGTCCCTTCTCCTGTCTATGTGTTATCAAAAACAATCTGTCTCATGTGTGGGATTACTCACGATCTCCGAGGCCATGCTCTTTCTCCTCTGCTCCGGAGCGGCATCTCTGATGGCTTACACAAGCTGTTAGCGGTCTGTTCCAGAGAGGTTTGGCACCCTTGTATCACCTCTATCCGATAGGGTCATAAGGATTAATCGCCCTCGTGCCGTCTCTGATTTAGTGATGGCGGCCGCCGCCTGTTGTTCCGTGGCGTTGTTGTAAATGGAGCCGAGTGAGATGTGGGATCGGAGGTCAAATGTCGCCAGTCTTAGTGACCATAAGTGTCTGCCCACACTGAGACGATGTTTTGAGCTGTTTGTCTTTACTTAGGCAGCAAGAATCATGAAAGTAGCTCCCTAGTACTAGCGGAGCTCACACAAGTGCAGCCATCTCGTTTGAGCGCTGGCTCCGCCCCCCTCAAGTATTTAGTTTTAAATAGGAATTGTTTAGTTAATGATAGGAATTTTATTTAGATTTATTTAAATTATATTTAAGTTAGGGGGGGTTAGGGTTAGACTTAGATTTATGGGTTAATAACTTTAGTATAGTGGCGGCGGCGTTGGGGGCGGCAGATTATGGGTTAATAAATGTAGGTAGGTGTCGGCGATGTTAGGGACGGCAGATTAGGGGTTAATAATATTTAACTAATGTTTGCAAGGCCGGAGGGCGGCGGTTTAGGGGTTAATATATTTATTATAGTGGCGTCGATGTCCGGTTCAGCAGATTAGGGGTTAAAAATTTAATTTTAGTGTTTGCGATGCGGGAGGGCCTCGGTTTAGGGGTTAATAGGTAGTTTATGGGTATTATTGTACTTTGTAGCACTTTAGTTAAGAGTTTTATGCTACGGCGATGTAGTGTAAAACTCTTAACTACTGACTTTAAAATGCGGTACCAGTCTTGTCAGGAGAGGGTCTACCGCTCACTTTTTGTCAGACTCGCAATACCGGCGCTATGCAAGTCCCTTTGAAAAAATAGGATACGCAATTTACGTAAGTGGATTTGCTGTATTTCCAAGTCTGGCCAAAAAAGTGAGCGGTACACCTGTACCTTCAAAACTCGTAATACCAGCAGGCGTTAAAAAGCAGCGTTAGGACCGGTCAACGCTGCTTTTTAAGCCTAACGCACAACTCGTAATCTAGCCGTTTGTTTATTAGAGGTTTTAATAGATTCTTCATGTACTGCCCTAAGAGCTCCAATAAGGATCCATTACCCAAAACTATCGGGTCTACCTTTAACATACGTAATCCCTTTGTGAACCTTTGGAAGATGATGGAAAATTGGAGTTCTGGAGAATTGTACATCCAAAAAACTAACAGTATCTGCTTCAAAAATTCCTAATTCAAATTCATCATCAATAATCTGTTTTAACTCCCTATAAAAGCGAGGAGTAGGGCTTTACATACACATCCGTATTATGAATTGTCCTAAAGCTTCAGAAATATAGTGGGCCTTGTCCATTACCACTATGCTTCCTTCCTTATAACTCTTTCACTGTATTCTCATTAGTTTGAAGTTTTAAAATGCTGTCTCTCTCTCTTGTTTAGTCAAATTATCTATCCTTTTGTCTATGCTGTTATGCAGCTGCGTCAAGGCAACTTCAAATTTGCGATGAAAAATCTACAGACAATCTTCTCTAGATTTCACTGGATAAAAAGTTGACCTTGGCCTGAACTTAACATCAATGGCAGTGGGTTTATTGGATTCAAGTTCTAGCTGTAAGACATAAGGTATTCTCTCACATCATCAACCCTGATATCACAATGTGACACTGGAATCTCAAAATCATCTTCATTTGGAACCCCTGTTGTATCCAAACTATGTACAAAACATTTCCTTAGTAAGATCCCTCACAAATCGATTTAAATCAATAATGCTATCAAATAAATTAAAATTGGTTGCGGGTACAAAACTTAATCTATATCCTAAAACCCTTCATTCTGCCTCTTACAATTTAGAACTAGAAAGATTGATGACAGTTAAATCCTGTACTTTAATTTCTGGGGATTATTCCTTAGTGAATACCTTTCTCTTTTTTATTAATTTTTATTGAAGTGTTAAAGTAAACATTGCAGAAATACAAAGAGACAATATGTAGTACATGACTTTTAACAGATTAATTTCTTGAAGGACTCAAACAATAGTTTCTGACTATAAACAAGACTAGAGCCTAGGTACTTCACAGAGCAATGTTTTACATACACTGAAGAAATATAACACCATACATCACCCTTTTTATTTTTTTACATTTTTACTAGAAGCCACTTTTAAACTTCTGAACATATAAAGGCAACTCAATAGGGGGGATATTGCTCAGGCCACTTTTGGACCTCTAATAATATGTGAGGACTACTATAAATATTGTCATAGTAAATAACACTTTTAAATTGTATAGGCCACTTTTGGACCTCTAGAAACTATAAAACTTAACATTGTAAAGCTTTTTATATATGTTGCTGCAATAAATGAGAAACTCAAGAAAAGTAGGATCACTCTTGGACCCAAAATACTCTAGAAATATTTCTGAGCAAAGAAAGCTTCTCCTGTTTTCCAATAATATAAATATAACCCCCAAATGATAAATATCAGCCTCTCTTGGACTGCTGAATATAGTATTTCACTAATAAAGGGGAATTGTAGGGGAGGAATATTTATAGGACCCTTTTGGATCCAGGCACAATAATATATCACCTACAATGGAAAATATCAGAGTACAATAGTACCTATAAACTCCCGTATGTCCATTGAACATATTAAGGCAACTCAATAAGGGGAATATTGCTCAGACCACTTTTGGGCCCCTAGAAATATGTGACTACTAGTAGAAATATTGTCATAGTAAACAACACTTTTAAATTGTATAGGCCACTTTTGGACCTCTAGAAACTATCGGCTAGATTTAGAGTTTTGTCGGTAACGACCCGCGTAGCTAACGCTGGGTTTTTTCCCCCCGCACCTTTTAAATACCGCTGGTATTTAGAGTTCACAGAAGGGCTGCGTTAGGCTCCAAAAAGGGAGCGTATAGCATATTTACCGCCACTGCAACTCTCAATACCAGCGGTGCTTACGGACGCGGCCAGCTTAAAAAATGTGCTCGTGCACGATTTCCCCATAGGAAACAATGGGGCCATTTGAGCTGAAAAAAAACCTAACACCTGCAAAAAAGCAGCGTTCAGCTCCTAACGCAGCCCCATTGTTTCCTATGGGAAAACACTTTCTAAGTCTACACCTAACACCCTAACATGTACCCCGAGTCTAAACACCCCTAACCTTACACTTATTAACCCCTAATCTGCTGCCCCCGCTATCGCTGACCCCTGCATATTTTTTAACCCCTAATCTGCCGCTCTGTAGACCGCCGCCACCTACGTTATCCCTATGTACCCCTAATCTGCTGCCCCTAACACCGCCGACCCCTATATTATATTTATTAACCCCTAATCTGCCGCCCCCAACGTCGCCGCCACCTACCTACACTTATTAACCCCTAATCTGCCGACCGGACCTCACCGCTACTATAATAAAGTTATTAACCCCTAATCCGCCTCACTCCCGCCTCAATAACCCTATAATAAATAGTATTAACCCCTAATCTGCTCTCCCTAACATCACCGACACCTAACTTCAATTATTAACCCCTAATCTGCCGACCGGACCTCACCGATACTCTAATAAATTTATTAACCCCTAAAGCTAAGTCTAACCCTAACACTAACACCCCCCTAAGTTAAATATAATTTAAATCTAACGAAATAAAATAAATCTTATTAAATAAATTAATCCTATTTAAAGCTAAATACTTACCTGTAAAATAAACCCTAATATAGCTACAATATAAATAATAATTATATTGTAGCTATTTTAGGATTAATATTTATTTTACAGGCAACTTTGTATTTATTTTAACCAGGTACAATAGCTATTAAATAGTTAATAACTATTTAATAGCTACCTAGTTAAAATAATTACAAAATTACCTGTAAAATAAATCCTAACCTAAGTTACAATTAAACCTAACGCTACACTATCAATAAATTAATTAAATAAAATACCTACAATTATCTACAATTAAACCTAACACTACACTATCAATAAATAAATTAAATACAAATACCTACAAATAAATACAAATAAATACACTAACTAAAGTACAAAAAAATAAAAGAAGAACTAAGTTACAAAAAATAAGCCCCCTAATAAAATAACAAAGCCCCCCAAAATAAAAAAATTCCCTACCCTATTCTAAAATAAAAATAGAAAAGCTCTTTTACCTTACCAGCCCTTAAAAGGGCCTTTTGCGGGGCATGCCCCAAAGAATTCTGCTCTTTTGCCTGAAAAAAAAAAACATACAATACCCCCCCCAACATTACAACCCACCACCCACATACCCCTAATCTAACCCAAACCCCCCTTAAATAAACCTAACACTAAGCCCCTGAAGATCTTCCTACCTTATCTTCACCACGCCGGGTAATACCGATCGGTCCAGAAGAGCCTCCGAAGTCTTTATCCAAGCCCAAGCGGCAGCTGAAGAGGTCCATCATTGGGCAGAAGTCTTCATCCTATCCGGGCAGAAGAGGATATCCGGACCGGAAGACATCTTCATCCAAGCCGCATCTTCTATCTTCATCAATCCGGAGCGGAGCCATCTTCTTCCAGCTGACGCGGATCTATCCTCTTCTACCGACGCCTACTCGCCGAATGACGGTTCCTTTAAATGACGTCATCCAAGATGGCGTCCCTCAAATTCCGATTGGCTGATAGGATTCTATCAGCCAATCGGAATTAAGGTGGGAAAATTCTGTTCCGATCAGCCAATAGAATGCAAGCTCAATCTGATTGGCTGATTGGATCAGACAATCGGATTGAACTTGAATCTGATTGGCTGATTCCATCGTCGGTAGAAGAGGATGGATCCGCGTCAGCTGGAAGAAGATGGCTCCGCTCTGGATGGATGAAGATTGAAGATGCGGCTTGGATGAAGATGTCTACCGGTCCGGATGTCCTCTTCTGCCCGGATAGGATGAAGACTTCTGCCCGAGAATGGACCTCTTCAGCCGCCGCTTGGATCAAGACTTCAGCCCGATGATGGACCTCTTCAGCCCGATGATGTATCTCTTCAGCCCCCGCTTGGGCTTGGATGAAGACTTCGGAGGCTCTTTTGGACTGATCGGTGATACCCGGCGTGGTGAAGATAAGGTAGGAAGATCTTCAGGGGCTTAGTGTTAGGTTTATTTAAGGGGGGTTTGGGTTAGATTAGGGGTATGTGGGTGGTGGGTTGTAATGTTGGGGGGGTATTGTATTTGTTTTTTTACAGGAAAAATAGCTGAATTCTTTGGGGCATGCCCCGCAAAAGGCCCTTTTAAGGGCTGGTAAGGTAAAAGAGCTTTTCTATTTTTATTTTAGAAAAGGGTAGGGAATTTTTTTATTTTGGGGGGCTTTGTTATTTTATTAGGGGCTTAGAGTAGGTGTAATTAGCTTAAAATTGTTGTAATATTTTTCTAATGTTTGTAAATTATTTTTTTATTTTTTGTAACTTAGTTCTTTTTTATTTTTTGTACTTTAGTTATTTTATTTAATTGTATTTATTTGTAGGTATTTTATGTAATTAATTTATTGATAGTGTAGTGTTAGGTTTAATTGTAGATAATTGTAGGTATTTTATTTAATTAATTTATTGATAGTGTAGTGTTAGGTTTAATTGTAACTTAGGTTAGGATTTATTTTACAGGTAATTTTGTAATTATTTTAACTAGCTAGCTATTAATATAATATATTAACTATTTAATAGCTATTGTACCTGGTTAAAATAAATACAAAGTTGCCTGTAAAATAAATATTAATCCTAAAATAGCTACAATATAATTATAATTTATATTGTAGCTATATTAGGGTTTATTTTACAGGTAAGTATTTAGCTTTAAATAGGAATAATTTATTTAATAAGATTTATTTTATTTCGTTAGATTTAAATTATATTTAATTTAGGGGGGTGTTAGGATTAGGGTTAGACTTAGCTTTAGGGGTTAATACATTTATTAGAGTAGCGGTGAGGTCCGGTCGGCAGTTTAGGGGTTAATAATTGAAGTTAGGTGTCGGCGATGTTAGGGAGGGCAGATTAGGGGTTAATACTATTTATTATAGGGTTTTTGAGGCGGGAGTGAGGCGGATTAGGGGGTTAATAACTTTATTATAGTAGCGGTGAGGTCCGGTCGGCAGATTAGGGGTTAATAATTGTAGGTAGGTAGCGGCGACGTTGGGGGGGGGGGCAGATTAGGGGTTAATAAATATAATATAGGGGTCGGCGATGTTAGGGGCAGCAGATTAGGGGTACATAGGGATAACGTAGGTTGCTGCGGTGTGCGGTCGGCAGATTAGGGTTTAAAATTTTTTATTAGAGTGGCGGCGATGTGGGGGGACCTCGGTTTAGGGGTACATAGGTAGTTTATGGGTGTTAGTGTACTTTAGAGCACAGTAGTTAAGAGCTTTATGAACCGGCGTTAGCCCAGAAAGCTCTTAACTCCTGGCTTTTCTCTGCGGCTGGAGTTTTGTCGTTAGATTTCTAACGCTCACTTCACCCAAGACTCTAAATACCAGCGTTAGAAAGATCCCATTGAAAAGATAGGATTCGCAAATGGCGTAGGGGGATCTGCGGTATGGAAAAGTCGCAGCTGCAAAGTGAGCGTTAGACCCTTTCCTGACTGACTCTAAATACCAGCGGTAGCCCAAAACCAGCGTTAGGAGCCCCTAACGCTGGTTTTGACGGCTAAAGCCAAAATCTAAATCTAGCCATATAAGACTTAACATTAGAAAACTTTCTTCATATATTGCTACAGTAAACGACTTTAACTCACACAGACCACTTTTGGGCCTCTGTAAATATTATACACAATATGTATTTTGAGCAAGGTAACAAGGTCTCTATTTAACTCAAATAATGTTCATAGAAGTAAAGACCGCTCAGTATGAATGCTGTATACTTTGTATAAATTGAAAGTACAAAAAGGTGTAACCGACTCTATCCCAGAGTCCCACTAATGCGGATGACACCTTATAAACTGTATACAATCCAAGTAAATGTAACTTGCAAATGAAGACTCACCCTGTTAGAGCTCTCTCGATGTGGAACAATCTCCTGATTTGTTGTTGCAAACTTCAGTGCAGTAATGGAACCACCGGGCATTAGTATGCAATAGAGCTTATATCCAGGTCTCCCAGAATATCAATGTAATTCCGGATAGGCTGTTTATACTGCCACTGTTGCTGGGGCTCTCCAAACCCCTATTACAAAGTCTTGGACAGAAAACAGGAATCGCAACAGTGGTGTAAAAGATAACGGAGAGAGAGTTATGCAGGTAAAAATCGTAATTTAATACATATTCAAATCATACATAAAATTACAGGCACAGCAAACAAACCCCTGCTGACGCGTTTACTCTCTCTCCGTTATCTTTTACACCACTGTTGCGATTCCTGTTTTCTCTCTATTTAACTCAGACAGGCCACTTTTGGACCTCTGTAAATATCATAAAACCATATGGGAGTATCTAGTGAACCTACACAGGCCACTTTTGGGCCTCTAAATATTAGAAAACAATATGCATACTGAGCAAAGTAATAATACATATCTGTTTAAGGCTTAAGTAACAGCTATGTCACTTCAATATATAGAGTCTGTTAAGCCTTTCCCCTTGTGGAAAAGAAAGGGAAGAAGATACGCATTATCTAGGGACTCAAATAACACGTTTGCTGCAAAAATATTTACCAGAACAAGGAACATAGACCTAAGCATAAACATCAATACACGTGGAGATGCCGATTACAGATCAGAGACAAAACCCTCACTCATAATGCATAAGTGGTATAATCTAGAACTTCTGGGTTGTCTGTTGAGGATCACCAATACCCCATTAGAGAAATGAGGCAAAAGTAGTTGGATTTAGCACTCCACCTCTAATTGAGTATACACTTAAAATATAACTTTTAATAAAGATATTGTATCATAAAAACCAGGAAACCCTGGTAAATCACCCACCATACTTAAAAACAAAACAACCCAAATTAACTAGCACTGCATAGTCTATCCGCCTCCCTGTTTCCTGACCGATACTGTAACAGCTTACATCGGCATCAGGTGACAGAGGCGTAAGCAAGACTATAAAGTGAAGATAAAATTAAGCACAAACGCGTTTCGGCCTGTATACGGCCTTTCTCAATGTCACTGTGATTGTGATGAATAGGACAAGCCGATCGCTTTTTCAGCGCAACTTAAATACCGTGTCTGAAGTAAGGTAATATTAACCCAGACGTAATGAGTCAAATGTTTATTACCGTATGTACTTTAACTTAAAGCGATATTGTTGAAGTAAACTGCATGATTAATGTGCTTGTCCTAATATTTGTATAGCTGATATTACAGACCAATAGATATAGATGGTGCTCCTTTGTAAAAGGATCTATAATGGCTCTGTCAAATATCCCATTTTAGCGTTGTCTGAATAACGTAATATTGTATATGGAAATCTTAGTCTCAAGCATAATATGTAACATAGAAACTTTTCGCTCTAGTAACAATGCAGCCATTTGATGGGACCCCGACACTGTGACAATCGTATGTGCCGCAAGCTACTGTTTACAATTCAGGTGCTAACCCAATGAAATAAGCTCACACACACACACACGCCCCTTCGATATCCAATGAAAGTAATGATGTGGAATTGGAGGAGGGAAGAACTATGACGCAATGCGCCGTAATTGTAGGTTTGACTTAGACAGGGTATTTAAGTTGCGCTGAAAAACATAATTTATGCTTACCTGATAAATTCCTTTCTCCTGTAGTGTAGTCAGTCCACGGGTCATCATTACTTATGGGATATTAACTCCTCCCCAACAGGAAGTGCAAGAGGATCACCCAAGCAGAGCTGCTATATAGCTCCTCCCCTCTACGTCACACCCAGTCATTCGACCAGGAACCAAACGAGAAAGGAGAAACTATAGGGTGCAGTGGTGACTGGAGTATAATTAAAAAATTTAGACCTGCCTTAAAAAACAGGGCGGGCCGTGGACTGACTACACTACAGGAGAAAGGAATTTATCAGGTAAGCATAAATTATGTTTTCTCCTGTTAAGTGTAGTCAGTCCACGGGTCATCATTACTTATGGGATACCAATACCAAAGCTAAGTACACGGATGACGGGAGGGACAGGCAGGATCTCTATACGGAAGGAACCACTGCCTGAAGAACCTTTCTCCCAAAAACAGCCTCCGAAGAAGCAAAAGTGTCAAATTTGTAAAATTTGGAAAAAGTATGAAGAGAAGACCAAGTTGCAGCCTTGCAAATCTGTTCAACAGAGGCCTCGTTCTTAAAGGCCCAAGTGGAAGCCACAGCTCTAGTAGAATGAGCTGTAATCCTTTCAGGAGGTTGCTGTCCAGCAGTCTCATAGGCTAAACGTATTATGCTACGAAGCCAAAAGGATAGAGAGGTAGCAGATGCTTTTTGACCTCTCCTCTGTCCAGAATAAACGACAAACAGGGAAGAAGTTTGTCGAAAATCTTTCGTTGCCTGTAAATAAAATTTCAGGGCACGGACTACATCTAGATTGTGCAGAAGTTGTTCCTTCTTTGAAGAAGGGTTAGGACACAATGATGGAACAACAATCTCTTGATTGATATTCTTGTTAGTGACTACCTTAGGTAAGAACCCAGGTTTAGTACGCAGAACTACCTTATCTGAATGAAAAATCAGATACGGAGAATCACAATGTAAGGCTGATAATTCAGAGACTCTACGAGCCGAGGAAATAGCCATTAAAAACAGAACTTTCCAAGATAACAGCTTGATATCAATGGAGTGAAGGGGTTCAAACGGAACACCCTGTAAAACGTTAAGAACTAATTTTAAGCTCCACGGCGGAGCAACAGATTTAAACACAGGCTTAATCCTGGCCAAAGCCTGACAAAAAGCCTGAACGTCTGGAACTTCTGACAGACGCTTGTGTAAAAGGATGGACAGAGCTGAGATCTGTCCCTTTAACGAACTAGCAGATAAACCCTTTTCTAAACCTTCTTGTAGAAAAGACAATATCCTAGGAATCCTAACCTTACTCCATGAGTAACCCTTGGATTCGCACCAGTGTAAGTATTTACGCCATATCTTATGGTAAATTTTCCTGGTAACAGGTTTCCTAGCCTGTATTAAGGTATCAATTACTGGCTCTGAAAATCCACGCTTTGATAAAATTAAGCGTTCAATTTCCATGCAGTCAGCTTCAGAGAAATTAGGAGTTGATGTTTGAAAGGACCCTGAATTAGAAGGTCCTGTCTCAGAGGCAGAGACCAAGGTGGACAAGATGACATGTCCACTAGATCTGCATACCAGGTCCTGCGTGGCCACGCAGGCGCTATTAGAATCACTGATGCTTTCTCCTGTTTGATCCTTGCAATCAAACGAGGAAGCATCGGGAAGGGTGGAAACACATAAGCCATCCTGAAGGTCCAAGGTGCTGTCAAGGCATCTATCAGGACCGCTCCCGGGTCCCTGGACCTGGACCCGTAACGAGGAAGCTTGGCGTTCCGGCGAGACGCCATGAGATCCATATCTAGTTTTCCCCAACGTCGAAGTATTTGGGCAAAGACCTCCGGATGAAGTTCCCACTCCCCCGGATGAAAAGTCTGGCGACTTAGGAAATCCGCCTCCCAGTTGTCCACTCCTGGGATGTGGATCGCTGACAGGTGGCAAGAGTGAGACTCTGCCCAGCGAATTATCTTTGATACTTCCATCATCGCTAGGGAACTTCTTGTCCCTCCCTGATGGTTGATGTAAGCCACAGTCGTGATGTTGTCCGACTGAAACCTGATAAACCTCAGAGTTGCTAACTGAGGCCAAGCCAGTAGGGCATTGAGAACTGCTCTCAATTCCAGAATGTTTATCGGAAGGAGACTCTCCTCTTGAGTCCATGATCCCTGAGCCTTCAGGGAATTCCAGACAGCGCCCCAACCTAGAAGGCTGGCGTCTGTAGTTACAATTGTCCAGTCTGGCCTGCTGAAGGGCATCCCCCTGGACAGATGTGGCCGAGAAAGCCACCATAGAAGAGAATCTCTGGTCTCCTGATCCAGATTCAGCGTAGGGCACAAATCTGAGTAATCCCCATTCCACTGACTTAGCATGCACAATTGCAGCGGTCTGAGGTGCAGGCGTGCAAAAGGAACTATGTCCATTGCCGCTACCATTAAGCCGATTACCTCCATGCATTGAGCCACTGACGGGTGTTGAATGGAATGAAGGGCACGGCAAGCATTTAGAAGCTTTGTTAACCTGTCCTCTGTCAGGTAAATTTTCATTTCTACAGAATCTATAAGAGTCCCCAAGAAGGGAACTCTTGTGAGTGGTAAGAGAGAACTCTTCTCCTCGTTTACTTTCCACCCATGTGATCTCAGAAATGCCAGTACTAACTCTGTATGAGACTTGGCAGTTTGAAAGCTTGACGCTTGTATCAGAATGTCGTCTAGGTACGGAGCTACTGAAATTCCTCGCGGTCTTAGTACCGCCAGAAGAGAGCCCAGAACCTTTGTAAAGATTCTTGGAGCCGTAGCCAACCCGAAGGGAAGAGCTACAAACTGGTAATGTTTGTCTAGGAAGGCAAACCTTAGATACTGGTAATGTTCTCTGTGAATCGGTATGTGAAGGTAAGCATCCTTTAAATCCACTGTGGTCATGTACTGACCTCTTTGGATCATGGGTAAGATTGTCCGAATAGTTTCCATCTTGAATGATGGAACTCTTAGGAATTTGTTTAGGATCTTTAAATCCAATATTGGTCTGAAGGTTCCCTCTTTTTTGGGAACCACAAACAGGTTTGAGTAAAACCCTTGTCCGTGTTCCGACCGCGGAACTGGATGGATCACTCCCATTAGTAAAAGGTCTTGTACACAGCGTAGAAACGCCTCTTTCTTTATCTGGTTTGTTGACAACCTTGAAAGGTGAAATCTCCCTTGTGGAGGAGAAGCTTTGAAGTCCAGAAGATATCCCTGAGATATGATCTCCAACGCCCAGGGATCCTGGACATTTCTTGCCCAAGCCTGGGCGAAGAGAGAGAGTCTGCCCCCCACTAGATCCGTTACCGGATCGGGGGCCCTCACTTCATGCTGTCTTAGGGGCAGCAGCAGGCTTTCTGGCCTGCTTGCCCTTGTTCCAGGCCTGGTTAGGTTTCCAGCCTTGTCTGTAGCGAGCAACAGCTCCTTCCTGTTTTGGAGCAGAGGAAGTTGAAGCTGCTCCTGCCTTGAAATTACGAAAGGCATGAAAATTAGACTGTCTAGCCCTAGGTTTGGCTCTGTCTTGAGGCAGGGCATGGCCTTTACCTCCAGTAATATCAGCGATAATTTCTTTCAAACCGGGCCCGAATAAAGTCTGCCCCTTGAAAGGTATGTTAAGTAGTTTCGATTTAGAAGTTACATCAGCTGACCAGGATTTTAGCCACAGCGCTCTGCGTGCCTGAATGGCGAATCCGGAATTCTTAGCCGTAAGTTTAGTTAAATGTACTACGGCATCAGAAATAAATGAATTAGCTAGCTTAAGGGTTTTAAGCTTAAGTGAAATCTCATCTAATGTCGCTGAGTCAAGGGTGTCTTCCAGAGACTCAAACCAAAATGCTGCCGCAGCCGTGACAGGCGCAATGCATGCAAGGGGTTGTAATATAAAACCTTGTCGAACAAACATTTTCTTAAGGTAACCCTCTAACTTTTTATCCATTGGATCTGAAAAAGCACAGCTATCCTCCACCGGGATAGTGGTACGCTTAGCTAAAGTAGAAACTGCTCCCTCCACCTTAGGGACCGTTTGCCATAAGTCCCGTGTGGTGGCGTCTATTGGAAACATTTTTCTGAATATAGGAGGGGGTGAGAAAGGCACACCGGGTCTGTCCCACTCCTTAGTAATAATTTCAGTAAGTCTCTTAGGTATAGGAAAAACGTCAGTACTCGTCGGTACTGCAAAATATTTATCCAACCTACACATTTTCTCTGGGATTGCAACTGTGTTACAATCATTCAGAGCCGCTAACACCTCCCCTAGTAATACACGGAGGTTTTCCAGCTTAAACTTAAAATTTGAAATGTCTGAATCCAATTTATTTGGATCAGATCCGTCACCCGCAGAATGAAGCTCTCCATCCTCATGCTCTGCATATTGTGACGCAGTATCAGACATGGCCCTAGCATTATCAGTATACTCTGTTCTCATCCCAGAGTGATCTCGTTTACCTCTAAGTTCTGGCAATTTAGACAAAACTTCAGTCATAACATTAGCCATGTCTTGTAAAGTGATTTGTAATGGCCGCCCTGATGTACTTGGCGTTACAATATCACGCACCTCCTGAGCGGGAGATGCAGGTACTGACACGTGAGGCAAGTTAGTCGGCATAACTTCCCTCTCGTTGTCTGGTGAATGTTGCTTAACATGTACAGATTGACTTTTATTTAAAGTAGCATCAATGCAATTAGTACATAAATTTCTATTGGGCTCCACCTTGGCTTTTGAACATATTGCACAAAGAGTTTCCTCTGTGTCAGACATGTTTAAACAAACTAGGAATTAGACTAGCAAGCTTGGAAATACTTTTCAACTAAATTTACAAGCAATATGTAAAAACGTTACTGTGCCTTTAAGAAGCACACAAAAAGTGTCACAGTTGAATAACAATGAACCGGATTAGTTATATAAACCAAATTTAGCAAAGGATTGCACACATTAGCAATGGATGATTAACCCTTAATATCAGAAAAAAACGTATAACAATTTGACAATATAATCGTTTTTATCACAGTCAAGCACAGTCTCACAGGTCTGCTGTGAGTGATTACCTCCCTCAAAACTAGTTTTGAAGACCCCTGAGCTCTGTGGAGACGTCCTGGATCATGCAGGGAGAAAAAGACAGACTGTGACTGAATTTCTGATGCGTAGTAAAAGCGCCAAAATAGGCCCCTCCCACTCACACTACAACAGTGAGGGAAGCTCAGTAAACTGTTTTAATTTAAAACAACGACAGCCATGTGGAAAATAAAGCCCAAAACGATTTTCACCAAGTACCTCAGATAATTAAACGATTTAACATGCCAGTAAACGTTTAAAATCTAATATATGAAATGTCATTAAAAAGCCTGCTGCTAGTCGCTCCCACTGCAAGTTAGGCTAAAAGTTATATGCATACAGTATTTTCCCAGTGAAGTGCCATTCCCCAGAAATACTTAAGTGTTAACATATATACATGTCAGCCTGATACCAGTTGCTACTACTGCATTTAAGGCTGTACTTACATTATATCGGTATTAGCAGTATTTTCAAAGTCAATTCCATTCCTTAGAAAATAATATACTGCAACATACCTCTTTGCAGGTGAACCTGCCCGCTGTCCCCTGATTTGAAGTTACCTTACTCCTCAGAATGGCCGAGAACAGCAAACGGATCTTAGTTACGTCCGCTAAGATCATATACAAAAAACTCAGGTAGATTCTTCTTCAAATTCTGCCTGAGAAGGAAACAACACACTCTGGTGTCGTTTAAAATAACAAACTTTTGATTGAAGATATAAAAAACTAAGTTTAATCACCACAGTCCTCTCACACATCCTATCTATTAGTTGGGTGCAAGAGAATGACTGGGTGTGACGTAGAGGGGAGGAGCTATATAGCAGCTCTGCTTGGGTGATCCTCTTGCACTTCCTGTTGGGGAGGAGTTAATATCCCATAAGTAATGATGACCCGTGGACTGACTACACTTAACAGGAGAAAAGCGCTCGGCTTGTCCTATTCATCACAATCAGAGTCACATTGAGAAAGGCCGTATACAGACCGAAACGCGTTTGTGCTTAACTTTACTTTCACTTTATAGTCTTGCTTACACCTCTGTCACCTGATGCCGATGTAAGCTGTTATCGGCCAGGAAACAGGGAGGCGGACAGACAGGCAATTCATTTGGGTTGTTTTGTTTTTAAGTGTGGTGGGAGATTTACCAGGGTTTCCTGGTTTTTATGATACAATATCTTTATTAAAAGTTATATTTTAAGTGTATACTCAATTAGAGGTGGAGGGCTAAATCCCCCTGCTTTTGCCCCATTTCTCTAATGGGGTATTGGTGTTCTATAGTATTTATTAGGGCAGCACCGGTCCCTTTCAAAGGGTCCTTTCCTCTAATTTAACTCCGGCAGTGCCAGTAATTAATTCCTTTATCAATTTGACTGTTGAGGACTCACTTATAAGTTATGCTAGGCACTTATATTACCAAAACTAATACCAGATTTTGTAGCTGAACTGGAAAAACCTGCTAAGGTCTTCTGTAGCATAAACTCTGGTTTACCTTCTTTTGCGCACTGAGCCCACATGAAGACCTCGGGGGTGGCAAGGTAGGTATCGGCCCCATCTGTAAGTGAATAGTACCTCTCTCTTCTGAAACTGTTTCCTCAGCCATTCGTCTATGCACTGCATTGCGGGTCTGTTAAATCCCTGGTCGTGCAGCAGCGACAATTCTATCCATCCTCTCACAAAGCTGCCTCTCAAAGTTTGCCATAAGCTCCCAAATTATTTTCCCCAGCTCCTCCATGGTTAAGAGAGTACAGGTTATCTGTTACAACGCAAACTCTTCATTGTAATACAGCAGAGACCCGAAGGTCCTCTGCCGGGGGCAGTGAAAGGCCGCAGCCTCAAAGTAGCTCCGGTGATCCGTTGCTGTCAGCCAGCTGGAAAATGTTGGCATCCTCATAAAGATAACGGTTTGTATGTTCATATGCTATTAGTTTCACTGCTGGAGGGCAGCTTGCAAAAGTGATTTAATCAAGCTAAGGTTTCTGAGCTGAAGCAGCACTCAAAGCTGCGACCAAGCATGGCCACTCCACGGAAGTTCCTCCCAGTGAATACCTTTCTGTTCCTACATCCCCCCTACCCTCTTGTGTGGCCGCCTCCTCCTTTGTTGATGTTGTCATTGTCTTTCAGCTAGCTCACAGTTGTGAATTGGTACTCATTCAACAAAGGACACCAAGAAAATTAAGCTAATTAGATAATAGAAGTAAATTGGAAAGTTGTTTAAAATGGTATGCTCTATCTGAATCATGAAAGTCAAATGTTGGGCTTCATGTCCCTTTAATGGCCATGGTGCATTGGCTGTTGTCCACTCTTACGCAAGCCTCCCTAATTTCCTCCATAGCCTACTTATATGTTGCTGGCCAAATTTTGCCTCTCCAATTGTGAGGCTATCTGCACATATGCCTCTATCAGAGCCAATTTCTCAGTTTCACTATACTGTATCTCCCTCATCATAGGTCTTTGAGTATGCCCAGCAGACTCGAGCCCTCCAGCCTGTGATAAGTGACCAACCTTCTCTCTCTGATTTGTCCCTAAAGTCTGAGTCCTCCTATCACCTCCCCACCCTCTACAGATCCAGGCCTCCATCTCTCTGTTGCTACTTTAGATCTACTTATCCGAGTTTGGGACACACTAACCCACTCCTTCCACCCCTTTGGTCCTATCCCACTAGGTAGCACTAAGCCACCCCTTCCATTAATCTATTCTTCCCCTTTCATATAGCTCTAGCTACCTAACCCTAACTGACCACCCCTAATATCCTTGCAAAAAAAAATAATATAATAACAAAAAATCACAAGATTACTAACACAAAACATTTAGGGGAAAAAAAAAAGTTTTAAATGGAAAAAAGGATAGAATTGTAGGTTTAAGGGAATCACCCATCAAAGTCAAAGTTTTTTTGAGAAAGAAGAGGCAAAAATACAGACAGAAATTATTAGGTTGATCAATAAAATAAATAAATAAATAATACATACAGTCTGAGGACAGGAAAAAAATAATAGTTATGAAATAAAAGTAAAACACATTTCTCCTGTTAAGTGTAGTCAGTCCACGGGTCATCCATTACTTATGGGATTATATCTCCTCCCTAACAGGAAGTGCAAGAGGATCACCCAAGCAGAGCTGCTATATAGCTCCTCCCCTCTACGTCATACCCAGTCATTCTCTTGCACCTAACTAAAGATAGGACGTGTGAGAGGACTGTGGTGTGTTAAACTTAGTTTTTATTTCTTCAATCAAAAGTTTGTTATTTTAAACGGCACCGGAGTGTGTTGTTTGTTCTCAGGCAGCATTAGAAGAAGAATCTACCTGAGTTTGTCTATGATCTTAGCGGTCGTAACTAAGATCCACTTGCTGTTCTCGGCCATTCTGAGGAGTGAGGTAACTTCAGAACAGGGGATAGCATGCAGGGCCCACCTGCAAGGAGGTATGTGCAGTAAATTATTTTCTAAGGAATGGAATTGACTGAGAAAATACTGCTAATACCGATGTAATGTAAGTGCAGCCTTAAATGCAGTAGTAGCGACTGGTATCAGGCTGATATGTATGTATGTATACTCTGAGGTATTTCTGGGGAATGGAATTTCACTAAGAAAATACTGTCAATATTAAAGTAATATTTGAGCCTGCACTGCAGTGAAAGCGACTAGCAGCAGGCTTATTAATAACACTTCATAATTTTCAATTTTTAAAACGTTTACTGGCATGCTAATCGTTTTTTCTGAGGTACTTGGTGATAAAACTTTATGGGCATGATTTTTACCACTTGGCTGTCGTTTTTTTCTGAATAAAAACAGTTTACTGAGCTTCCCCACTGTTGTAATATGAGTGGGAGGGGCCTATTTTAGCGCTTTATTGCGCAGTAAAAATTTAGTCACAGTCTTCCTATTTCTTCCTCCATGATCCAGGACGTCTCTACAGAGCCCAGGGGTCTCCAAAACTAGTTTTGAGGGAGGTAATCAGTCACAGCAGACCTGTGACAGTGTGTTTGACTGTGATAAAAACGTTTATTATTTCAACTGTTATCCGTTTTGGGTATTAAGGGGTTAATCATCCTTTTGCTGGTGGGTGCAATCCTCTGCTAACTTTATACATTTTCTGTTAAAATTTGGTTGTTTTAACATATTTGGTAAAAGCGCAGTAGCGTTTTTTATATAGCTTGTAAATTTATTTAAAAGTTTTTTTTTTCCAAGCTTGCTAGTGTTATTGCTAGTCTGTTTAAACATGTCTGACACAAATGAATCTGTTTGTTCATTATGTTTAAAGGCCAATGTGGAGCCCAATAGAAATTTGTGCACTCAATGTATAGATGTTACTTTGAATAAAAGTCAAACTTTATATGTTAAAAAAATATCACCAGACAACGAGGGGGAAGTTATGCCGACTAACTCTCCTCACGTGTCAGTACCTTCGCCTCCCGCTCAGGAGGTGCGTGATATTGTGGCGCCAAGTACATCAGGGCGACCCATACAAATTACTTTGCAAGACATGGCTAATGTTATGACTGAAGTACTATCTAAATTGCCAGAATTAAGAGGTAAACGCGATCACTCTGGGGTAAGAACAGAGTGCGCTGATAATAATAGAGCCATGTCTGATACTGCGTCACAATTTTCAGAACATGAGGACGGAGAGCTTCATTCTGTGGGTGACGGATCTGATCCAAGTAAACTGGATTCAGACATTTCAAATTTTAAATTTAAGCTTGAGAACCTCCGTGTATTACTAGGGGAGGTATTAGCGGCTCTGAATGATTGTAACACGGTTGCAATTCCAGAGAAAGTATGTAGGCTGGATAAATATTTTGCGGTACCGGCGTGTACTGACGTTTTTCCTATACCTAAAAGGCTTTCAGAAATTGTTAACAAGGAGTGGGATAGACCCGGTGTGCCCTTTTCACCCCCTCCTATATTTAGAAAAATGTTTCCAATAGACGCCACCACACGGGACCTATGGCAGACGGTCCCTAAGGTGGAAGGAGCAGTTTCTACTCTGGCTAAGCGCACCACTATCCCGGTGGAGGATAGCTGTGCTTTTTCAGATCCAATGGATAAAAAGTTAGAGGGTTACCTTAAGAAAATGTTTGTTCAGCAAGGTTTTATATTACAACCCCTTGCATGCATTGCGCCTGTCACTGCTGCAGCGGCATTCTGGTTTGAGTCTCTGGAAGAGACCCTTAGCACAGCTCCATTGGATGAGATTATGAACAAGCTTAAAGCCCTTAAGCTAGCTAATTCATTTATTTCTGATGCCGTAGTACACTTAACCAAACTTACGGCTAAGAACTCCGGATTCGCTATTCAAACGCGTAGAGCGCTGTGGCTTAAATCCTGGTCAGCTGATGTGACTTCTAAATCTAAATTGCTTAATATTCCTTTCAAAGGGCAGACATTATTCGGGCTTGGCTTGAAAGAAATTATCGCTGACATTACTGGAGGTAAGGGCCATGCCCTGCCTCAAGACAGGGCCAAACCAAAGGCTAAACAGTCTAATTTTCGTGCCTTTCGTAACTTCAAGGCAGGAGCAGCATCAACTTCCTCCGCTCCAAGACAGGAAGGAACTGTTGCTCGCTACAGACAGGGCTGGAAACCTAACCAGTCCTGGAACAAGGGCAAGCAGGCCAGAAAACCTGCTGCTGCCCCTAAGACAGCATGAAGTGAGGGCCCCCGATCCGGAAACGGATCTAGTGGGGGGTAGACTTTCTCTCTTCGCCCAGGCTTGGGCAAGAGATGTCCAGGATCCCTGGGCGTTGGAGATCATATCTCAGGGATATCTTCTGGACTTCAAAGCTTCTCCTCCACAAGGGAGATTTCATCTTTCAAGGTTATCAGCAAACCAGATAAAGAAAGAGGCGTTTCTACGCTGTGTACAAGACCTCTTACTAATGGGAGTGATCCACCCAGTTCCGCGGTCGGAACACGGGCAAGGATTCTATTCAAATCTGTTTGTGGTTCCCAAAAAAGAGGGAACCTTCAGACCAATCTTGGACTTAAAGATCCTAAACAAATTCCTAAGAGTTCCATCGTTCAAAATGGAAACTATTCGAACCATCTTACCCATGATCCAAGAGGGTCAGTACATGACCACAGTGGATTTAAAGGATGCCTACCTTCACATACCGATTCACAAGGATCATTACCGGTATCTAAGATTTGCCTTCCTAAACAGGCATTACCAGTTTGTAGCTCTTCCCTTCGGGTTAGCTACGGCTCCAAGAATCTTTACAAAGGTTCTGGGCTCGCTTCTGGCGGTACTAATAGGCGGTAGCTCCGTACCTAGACGACATTCTGATACAAGCGGCAAGTTTCCAAACTGCCAAGTCTCATACAGAGTTAGTTCTGGCATTTCTAAGGTCGCATGGGTGGAAGGTGAACGTAGAAAAGAGTTCTCTATTGCCACTCACAAGAGTTCCCTTTCTAGGGACTCTTATAGATTCTGTAGAAATGAAAATTTACCTGACGGAGGACAGGTTATCAAAACTTCTAAATGCTTGCCGTGTCCTTCATTCCATTCAACACCCGTCAGTGGCTCAGTGCATGGAGGTAATCGGCTTAATGGTAGCGGCAATGGACATAGTACCATTTGCGCGCCTGCATCTCAGACCGCTGCAATTGTGCATGCTAAGTCAGTGGAATGGGGATTACTCAGATTTGTCCCCTCTGCTAAATCTGGATCAAGAGACCAGAGATTCTCTTCTATGGTGGCTTTCTCGGCCACATCTGTCCAAGGGGATGCCCTTCCGCAGGCCAGATTGGACGATTGTAACAACGGACGCCAGCCTTCTAGGTTGGGGCGCAGTCTGGAATTCCCTGAAGGCTCAGGGATCATGGACTCAGGAGGAGAGACTCCTTCCAATAAACATTCTGGAATTAAGAGCAATTTTCAATGCTCTTCTGGCTTGGCCTCAGTTAGCAACTCTGAGGTTCATCAGGTTTCAGTCGGACAACATCACGACTGTGGCTTACATCAACCATCAAGGAGGAACAAGGAGTTCCCTAGCGATGATGGAAGTCTCAAAGATAATTCGCTGGGCAGAGTCTCACTCTTGCCACCTGTCAGCGATCCACATCCCAGGCGTGGAGAACTGGGAGGCGGATTTTCTAAGTCGCCAGACTTTTCATCCGGGGGAGTGGGAACTTCATCCGGAGGTGTTTGCCCAACTGCTTCATCTTTGGGGCAAACCAGATCTGGATCTCATGGCGTCTCGCCAGAACGCCAAGCTTCCTTGTTACGGATCCAGGTCCAGGGACCCGGGAGCGGTACTGATAGATGCTCTGACAGCACCTTGGGTCTTTAACATGGCTTATGTGTTTCCACCTTTCCCGATGCTTCCTCGATTGATTGCCAGGATCAAACAGGAGAGAGCATCGGTGATTCTAATAGCGCCTGCGTGGCCATGCAGGACCTGGTATGCAGATCTAGTGGACATGTCGTCCTGTCCACCATGGTCTCTGCCTCTGAGACAGGACCTTCTGATTCAGGGTCCTTTCAAACATCCAAATCTAATTTCTCTGAGGCTGACTGCATGGAGATTGAACGCTTGATTCTATCAAAGCGTGGATTCTCGGAGTCAGTGATTGATACCTTAATACAGGCTAGGAAACCTGTTACCAGGAATATTTACCATAAAATATGGCGTAAATACTTATATTGGTGCGAATCCAAGAGTTACTCATGGAGTAAGGTTAGGATTCCTAGGATATTGTCTTTTCTACAAGAAGGTTTAGAAAAGGGTTTATCTGCTAGTTCGTTAAAGGGACAGATTTCAGCTCTGTCTATCCTTTTACACAAACGTCTGGCAGAAGTTCCAGACGTTCAGGCTTTTTGTCAGGCTTTGACTAGGATTAAGCCTGTGTTTAAGACTGTTGCTCCGCCGTGGAGCTTAAACTTAGTGCTTAACGTTCTGCAAGGTGTTCCGTTTGAACCCCTTCATTCCATCGATATCAAGCTGTTATCTTGGAAAGTTCTGTTTTTAATGGCTATTTCCTCGGCTCGAAGAGTCTCTGCGTTATCGGCCTTACATTGTGATTCTCCTTATCTGATTTTTCATTCAGACAAGGTAGTTCTGCGTACTAAACCTGGGTTCTTACCTAAGGTAGTCACTAACAAGAATATCAATCAAGAGATTGTTGTTCCATCATTGTGCCCTAACCCTTCTTCAAAGAAGGAACGACTTTTGCACAATCTGGACGTCGTCCGTGCCCTGAAATTTTATTTGCAGGCAACTAAAGATTTTCGTCAAACTTCTTCCCTGTTTGTCGTTTATTCTGGACAGAAGAGAGGTCAAAAAGCTTCGGCTACCTCTCTCTCTTTTTGGCTTCGTAGCATAATACGTTTAGCCTATGAGACTGCTGGACAGCAGCCTCCTGAAAGGATTACAGCTCATTCTACTAGAGCTGTGGCTTCCACTTGGGCCTTTAAGAATGAGGCCTCTGTTGAACAGATTTGCAAGGCTGCAACTTGGTCTTCACTTCACACTTTTTCAAAATTTTACAAATTTGACACTTTTGCTTCTTCGGAGGCTGTTTTTGGGAGAAAGGTTCTACAGGCAGTGGTTCCTTCCGTGTAAAGATCCTGCCTGTCCCTCCCGTCATCCGTGTACTTTTAGCTTTGGTATTGGTATCCCATAAGTAATGGATGACCCGTGGACTGACTACACTTAACAGGAGAAAATATAATTTATGCTTACCTGATAAATTAATTTCTCCTGTAGTGTAGTCAGTCCACGGCCCGCCCTGTTTTTTACGGCAGGTCTAAATTTTAATTAAACTCCAGTCACCACTGCACCCTATAGTTTCTCCTTTCTCGTATGGTTTCGGTCGAATGACTGGATATGACGTAAAGGGGAGGAGCTATATAGCAGCTCTGCTTGGGTGATCCTCTTGCACTTCCTGTTAGGGAGGAGATATAATCCCATAAGTAATGGATGACCCGTGGACTGACTACACTACAGGAGAAATGAATTTATCAGGTAAGCATAAATTATATTTTTAAAGGGTAATTAAAGTTGTTTTGTTTGGTGTAGGTAAATAGGTAAGTGAAAAAAAAAGTTTAATGCTATCAAGGTAGGAAGGGATAAAGTGTGGAAAAGGGAAAGTATAGCCAAATTATAATTTTAATTAAACTATGTATGTATTTGTATGTGTGTACCTAAACAAATATAAGTGAATCATTTTACTAAATATGAAATATGAATATGTTCTCAAAAAATCCACTAACAACGACTATCTCTCTATACAAATTCTCTCACCCCAGCTCCAAAAGGCCCGTGTCTAATGTGCTAAACCAATAACAGGGGAAAAGATTGTGCAGTAAAAAAGCTGAGCTAAAAGGAAGAGCAAGGGCAGTTAGCGCACTCAAGAATTCCGTCCCCCTGTTGTGGGAGTAATTTTAGTGTGCTGCTTCTGACATTTCCCCCCCTTTTTTGCCCTATGTAAATGTATTATAGCAATGCAAAAATACACATATGTATGAATATAAATATATATACAGTATATATACACATACATATGTACACATGCAAATACACACACACACATACAGTATATATATATATATATATATATATATATATATATAGAGCAGTGGTAGAGATGGAGGGCACTCACAGGACTTGAATCAATAAGTAACTTTTATTATGCTGATTACATTAATACAGTGTCTACGTTTCAGCCTATTCTGAGGCCTTCTTCAAGACAAATTCATAGTCTAAAAACATAAACAAAAAACATACGATAAAATACATGACCAACAGAGTGTAATGTCCATCTATACACCAAAGTGTGGCCCTCCACCAAAGAAAAAAATCACCTCCCGAAAATAAAAATGAAAATAAAAATAAAAATAAAAACTTCTAATGGAATAAGGAATCCAGGTCACCCAACTAGTGGGAGAAAAATAAGACAAAGTAAGAGTACCATATAGGAAGGAGAACAGAGAAAGAAAAAGGAAATATAGATGAAAAATTAGACAAACTGAGCCATTACTGGAACCACCGTGATCAACATGAAGCAACACTCTCAGGTACCAGCAGTATACCATCATACATCTAGTGGCAGGCCCGCATCACTAATGTCCATACTCAAAATATTAATAGTCACAATACTAACAGTGAATGACCTTGCTAACTCTAAGCCAGTATGGGACATCACCCCGAGTTACATATCCAGATATAAGAGCGGGTAGACATACACAGTCCATGGTGTGTACATTGTCAATACAACAATAACAGCCCTAGGGGAGTAAGGGCTGTTATTGTTGTATTGACAATGTACACACCATGGACTGTGTATGTTCTCTTTCCTCTATGGTACTCTTACTTTGTCTTATTTCTTCTGTTAAGTGTGATCAGTCCACGGGTCATCATTACTTCTGGGATATTACTCCTCCCCAACAGGAAGTGCAAGAGGATTCACCCAGCAGAGCTGCATATAGCTCCTCCCCTCTACGTCACTCCCAGTCATTCTCTTGCACCCAACGACTAGATAGGATGTGTGAGAGGACTATGGTGATTATACTTAGTTTTATATCTTCAATCAAAAGTTTGTTATTTTAAAATAGCACCGGAGTGTGTTATTACCTCTCTGGCAGAGTTTGAAGAAGAATCTACCAGAGTTTTGCTATGATTTTAGCCGGAGTAGTTAAGATCATATTGCTGTTCTCGGCCATCTGAGGAGTGAGGTAAACTTCAGATCAGGGGACAGCGGGCAGATGAATCTGCATAGAGGTATGTAGCAGTTTTTATTTTCTGACAATGGAATTGATGAGAAAATCCTGCCATACCGATATAATGTCATGTATGTATACTTTACACTTCAGTATTCTGGGGAATGGTACTTCACTAGAATTACACTGTAAGAAATACATAAAGCTGTTTAATAACTAGAGATTATGTTTAACGTTTTTGCTGGAATGTAAAATCGTTTTCATTTGCTGAGGTACTGTGTGAATAAATGTTTGGGCACTATTTTTCCACTTGGCAGTTGCTTAATCTGTTTTTCTGACAGTTTCTGTTCTCCCTCACTGCTGTGTGTGAGGGGGAGGGGCCGTTTTTTGGCGCTTTTACTATGCATCAAATATTTCAGTCAGCAACTCGTATTCCCTGCATGATCCGGTTCATCTCTACAGAGCTCAGGGGTCTTCAAAACTTATTTTGAGGGAGGTAATTTCTCTCAGCAGAGCTGTGAGAATTATAGTTTGACTGAGATAAAAAAAAAAAAACGTTTATTCTGTAATTTGTTTCCTGCTTTCAGAATTTGTTATCTTTGCTAATGGGATTAAACCTTTGCTAAAGTTGTGTTGTTTACAAGGATTGAGGCTATAACTGTTTCAATTTATTAATTTTCAACTGTCATAGATCTTCTGTGCTTCTTAAAGGCACAGTACGTTTTAATATTATTCTAATTGAATTGTATTTCCAAGTTGCAAGTTTATTTGCTAGTGTGTTAAACATGTCTGATTCAGAGGATGATACCTGTGTCATTTGTTGCAATGCCAAAGTGGAGCCCAATAGAAATTTATGTACTAATTGTATTGATGCTACTTTAAATAAAAGTCAATCTGTACAAATTGAACAAATTTCACCAAACAACGAGGGGAGAGTTATGCCGACTAACTCGCCTCACGTGTCAGTACCTACATCTCCCGCTCAGAGGGAGGTGCGTGATATTGTAGCGCCAAGTACATCTGGGCGGCCATTACAAATCACATTACAGGATATGGCTACTGTTATGACTGAGGTTTTGGCTAAATTACCAGAACTAAGAGGTAAGCGTGATCACTCTGGGGTGAGAACAGAGTGCGCTGATAATATTAGGGCCATGTCAGACACTGCGTCACAGGTGGCAGAACATGAGGACGGAGAACTTCATTCTGTGGGTGACGGTTCTGATCCAAACAGACTGGATTCAGATATTTCAAATTTTAAATTTAAACTGGAAAACCTCCGTGTATTACTAGGGGAGGTGTTAGCGGCTCTGAATGATTGTAACACAGTTGCAATACCAGAGAAAATGTGTAGGTTGGATAAATATTTTGCGGTACCGACGAGTACTGAGGTTTTTCCTATACCTAAGAGACTTACTGAAATTGTTACTAAGGAGTGGGATAGACCCGGTGTGCCGTTCTCACCCCCTCCGATATTTAGAAAAATGTTTCCAATAGACGCCACCACAAGGGACTTATGGCAAACGGTCCCTAAGGTGGAGGGAGCAGTTTCTACCTTAGCTAAGCGTACCACTATCCCGGTGGAGGATAGCTGTGCTTTTTCAGATCCAATGGATAAAAAGTTAGAGGGTTACCTTAAGAAAATGTTTGTTCAACAAGGTTTTATATTGCAACCCCTTGCATGCATTGCGCCGATCACGGCTGCAGCGGCATTCTGGATTGAGTCTCTGGAAGAGAACATTGGTTCAGCTACTCTGGACGACATTACGGACAGGCTTAGAGTCCTTAAACTAGCTAATTCATTCATTTCGGAGGCCGTAGTACATCTTACTAAACTTACGGCGAAGAATTCAGGATTCGCCATTCAGGCACGCAGGGCGCTGTGGCTAAAATCCTGGTCAGCTGATGTTACTTCTAAGTCTAAATTGCTTAATATACCTTTCAAAGGGCAGACCTTATTCGGGCCCGGGTTGAAAGAGATTATCGCTGACATTACAGGAGGTAAAGGCCATGCCCTGCCTCAGGACAAAGCCAAAGCCAAGACTAGACAGTCTAATTTTCGTTCCTTTCGTAATTTCAAAGCAGGAGCAGCATCAACTTCCTCTGCACCAAAACAGGAAGGAGCTGTTGCTCGCTACAGACAAGGCTGGAAACCTAACCAGTCCTGGAACAAGGGCAAGCAGACTAGGAAACCTGCTGCTGCCCCTAAAACAGCATGAATTGAGGGCCTCCGATCCGGGATCGGATCTAGTGGGGGGCAGACTTTCTCTCTTCGCCCAGGCTTGGGCAAGAGATGTTCAGGATCCCTGGGCGCTAGAGATAATATCTCAGGGATACCTTCTGGACTTCAAATACTCTCCTCCAAGAGAGAGATTTCATCTGTCAAGATTGTCAACAATCCAGACAAAGAAAGAGGCATTTCTACGCTGCGTACAAGAGCTCTTGTTAATGGGAGTAATCCATCCAGTTCCACGATCGGAACAGGGACAGGGGTTTTACTCAAATCTGTTTGTGGTTCCCAAAAAAGAGGGAACTTTCAGACCAATCCTGGACTTAAAGATCCTAAACAAATTCCTAAGAGTTCCATCGTTCAAGATGGAGACTATTCGGACAATTTTACCTATGATCCAAGAGGGTCAATACATGACCACTGTAGATTTAAAAGATGCTTACCTTCACATACCGATTCACAAAGATCATTATCGGTACCTAAGGTTTGCCTTCCTAGACAGGCATTACCAGTTTGTGGCTCTTCCATTCGGATTGGCTACAGCTCCAAGAATCTTCACAAAGGTTCTGGGTGCTCTTCTGGCGGTACTAAGACCGCGGGGAATCTCGGTAGCTCCATACCTAGACGACATTCTGATACAAGCTTCAAGCTTTCAAACTGCCAAGTCTCATACAGAGTTAGTGCTGGCATTTCTAAGGTCACATGGATGGAAGGTGAACGAAAAGAAAAGTTCACTCGTTCCACTCACAAGAGTTCCCTTCCTGGGGACTCTTATAGATTCTGTAGAAATGAAGATTTACCTGACAGAGGACAGGCTAACAAGACTTCAAAGTGCTTGCCGCACCCTTCATTCCATTCAACACCCGTCAGTGGCTCAATGCATGGAGGTAATCGGCTTAATGGTAGCGGCAATGGACATAGTACCCTTTGCACGCTTACACCTCAGACCACTGCAACTGTGCATGCTAAGTCAGTGGAATGGGGATTACTCAGACTTATCCCCTTCTCTGAATCTGGATCAAGAGACCAGAAATTCTCTTCTATGGTGGCTTTCTCGGCCACATCTGTCCAGGGGGATGCCATTCAGCAGACCAGACTGGACAATTGTAACAACAGACGCCAGCCTTCTAGGTTGGGGTGCCGTCTGGAATTCTCTGAAGGCTCAGGGACAATGGAGTCAGGAGGAGAGTCTCCTGCCAATAAACATTCTGGAATTGAGAGCAGTTCTCAATGCCCTCCTGGCTTGGCCCCAGTTGACAACTCGGGGGTTCATCAGGTTTCAGTCGGACAACATCACGACTGTAGCTTACATCAACCATCAGGGAGGGACAAGAAGCTCCCTAGCTATGATGGAAGTATCAAAGATAATTTGCTGGGCAGAGTCTCACTCTTGCCACCTGTCAGCAATCCACATCCCGGGAGTGGAGAACTGGGAGGCGGATTTCTTAAGTCGTCAGACTTTTCATCCGGGGGAGTGGGAACTTCATCCGGAGTTCTTTGCCCAAATACTTCGACGTTGGGGCAAACCAGAGATAGATCTCATGGCGTCTCGACAGAACGCCAAGCTTCCTCGTTACGGGTCCAGATCCAGGGATCCAGGAGCAGTCCTGATAGATGCTCTGACAGCACCTTGGGACTTCAGGATGGCTTACGTGTTTCCACCCTTCCCGTTGCTTCCTCGATTGATTGCCAGAATCAAACAAGAGAGAGCATCAGTGATTCTAATAGCACCTGCGTGGCCACGCAGGACTTGGTATGCAGACCTGGTGGACATGTCATCCTGTCCACCTTGGTCTCTACCTCTGAAACAGGACCTTCTGATACAGGGTCCCTTCAAACATCAAAATCTAACTTCTCTGAAGCTGACTGCTTGGAAATTGAACGCTTGATTTTATCAAGACGTGGATTTTCTGAGTCAGTTATTGATACCTTAATACAGGCTAGGAAACCTGTTACCAGAAAGATTTACCATAAGATATGGCGTAAATACCTATATTGGTGTGAATCCAAAGGTTACTCTTGGAGTAAGGTTAGGATTCCTAGGATATTGTCTTTTCTACAAGAAGGTTTAGAAAAGGGTTTATCTGCTAGTTCATTAAAGGGACAGATCTCAGCTCTGTCCATTCTGTTACACAAACGTCTGTCAGAAGTTCCTGACGTCCAGGCTTTTTGTCAGGCTTTGGCCAGAATTAAGCCTGTGTTTAAAACTGTTGCTCCACCATGGAGTTTAAACCTTGTTCTTAATGTTTTACAGGGCGTTCCGTTTGAACCCCTTCATTCCATTGATATAAAGTTGTTATCTTGGAAAGTTCTATTTTTAATGGCTATTTCCTCGGCTTGAAGAGTCTCTGAATTATCAGCCTTACATTGTGATTCTCCTTATTTGATTTTTCATTCGGATAAGGTAGTCCTGCGTACTAAACCTGGGTTCTTACCTAAGGTAGTTACTAACAGGAATATCAATCAAGAGATTGTTGTTCCTTCTTTATGCCCAAATCCTTCTTCAAAGAAGGAACGTCTACTGCACAACCTGGATGTAGTCCGTGCTCTAAAATTTTACTTACAGGCAACTAAGGAATTTCGACAAACGTCTTCTCTGTTTGTCATTTACTCTGGGCAGAGGAGAGGTCAAAAAGCTTCCGCTACCTCTCTTTCTTTTTGGCTTCGTAGCATAATTCGTTTAGCTTATGAGACTGCTGGACAGCAGCCTCCTGAAAGAATTACAGCTCATTCTACTAGAGCTGTGGCTTCCACTTGGGCCTTCAAGAATGAGGCCTCTGTTGAACAGATTTGCAAGGCTGCAACTTGGTCTTCGCTTCATACTTTTTCCAAATTTTACAAATTTGACACTTTTGCTTCATCGGAGGCTATTTTTGGGAGAAAGGTTCTTCAGGCAGTGGTTCCTTCTGTATAAAGAGCCTGCCTATCCCTCCCGTCATCCGTGTACTTTTGCTTTGGTATTGGTATCCCAGAAGTAATGATGACCCGTGGACTGATCACACTTAACAGAAGAAAACATAATTTATGCTTACCTGATAAATTCCTTTCTTCTGTAGTGTGATCAGTCCACGGCCCGCCCTGTTTTTAAGGCAGGTAAATATTTTTTAATTTATACTCCAGTCACCACTTCACCCTTGGCTTTTCCTTTCTCGTTGGTCCTTGGTCGAATGACTGGGAGTGACGTAGAGGGGAGGAGCTATATGCAGCTCTGCTGGGTGAATCCTCTTGCACTTCCTGTTGGGGAGGAGTAATATCCCATAAGTAATGATGACCCGTGGACTGATCACACTACAGAAGAAAGGAATTTATCAGGTAAGCATAAATTATGTTTTTTCTCCCACTAGTTGGGTGACCTGGCTTCCTTATTCCATTAGAAGTTTTTATTTTCATTTTTATTTTCGGGAGGTGATTTTTTTCTTTGGTGGAGGGCCACACTTTGGTGTATAGATGGACATTACACTCTGTTGGTCATGTATTTTATCGTATGTTTTTTGTTTATGTTTTTAGACTGTGAATTTGTCTTGAAGAAGGCCTCAGAATAGGCCGAAACGTTGACACTGTATTAATGTAATCAGCATAATAAAAGTTACTTATTGATTCAAGTCCTGTGAGTGCCCTCCATCTCTACCACTGCTCTATACATACTACTTGAGGATATCACCCAGGCATTGGCATCATTGATGCAGAAGGAGTGCTAGGCCACCTGCTACAATATATATATATATATATATATATATATATATATACACACACAGTGTGTGTGTATGTGTGTATATATATATGAATATGTGTATGTGTGTGTATATATATATATATATATATATATATATATAAAAATATTTAATCCAGTAATATATAGATGAAGAGAAATGGTAGAGCTATATGAGATACCATAGTTAAAGTAGGGGATTTCAGCACTCAATTTATAACCCATTTAATCCAATTTCTTAGAAATGTACGGCTGCAGAACAACACAAAATCCAAAAAATGAACTACACATGCACAGACCTAAACACATGCAACCAGTTTATTGCAAGAAGTTGCCAACATAAAAATAAACAGCTAAAAAAAGCTTATCATCTCTAAAATACACCACTGCAGTGGATTTTTAGTAAAGCATATCAAACATAATGATTAGTCATCACAGGTATTAAAGGACTATATGCAGCAAGCAAGGGTTGAAAACATGTGATCTACAAATTACTAACTGATATTGTACATAAACATATTTTATGCCGGTTTCTCTATGATGATAACAAAACAAAGTCCTTTTATAGACCATATGAGTCCTTTAATAGAGGAAATCAGATGTTATATTTAGTAGCAATTTGTATCACTTGGTAATCCAGCTGAATGAACCATTTTGCAAGCATATGTTCATTGATTATTGTTAACCGAGGTAAAAGCGTCCTCTAATGTTAACTAGAACTTGACATTAATACCGCTTGATAGCAGATAGATCATCTTTCAGTGGTGAAAAGCAGATACAATGAAGCAGACCTGTGTTAAAGTATTGCAGCAAACATCCGGGAAAACAAAGTCACAGTATTATTGGCAAACGGACCGGGACATGAGCCTCCGACATCCTTATCTCACCTCTCACAACCGCGTCTCCCTGCTCACTGGGGACACAAACTTGCAGGTGTATGCTTTGCTTCTGTGCGTAAACCGTATCCAGGCGGCTTATAGGAACCACTTGATTACCGCAAGATCCAGGCTTGCTTCTTCAGTTTGAATTTTGAAATTCCCGGGCAGGCTCAGGCCAGCTGCTTAATTCACAGGTGCAATGATAGCTGTTTTTAGGAAGGTCGACGCGCGTTTCGCCCCATAATGCTGAGCGAAACAGGGGCCTCGTCAGGACTGTCCATCTCCTCCAATTTTCAGCCTTTATTGCAAAACCAATGAACTGGGAGGTAGTACCTCAGCCAATCAAATTAGCTATTTACACACACCCTTTTAAAATCTTAAACCGAACATTCCTGTCTATTTTAAAGATAAGTTCAATGGTTATCAATATATAGATTGATACAATGTGGCCTGCAATAACAAGATGGAACATTTTTTATTTAGCAACTTTCTTACAAAAAACAAAAACTGCATGCGAAAAAACCTTATGCATGTTGCAGCTCAATTAAACTTTATTTCTTTGGTTACTATGCCTAGATAAATGTGCTTTACATAAATCCCATATTGACTTAAATTCTATAATTTTGAAATGACTTACTGAATAGCTACAAAGGTTACTATGAAGGTAAACTTTGACATACAGACCCACAACTATGAAACAAACTGAAGAGAAAATAAAGGTCATAGTTAATGACCTATTTATAACATTGACTAATAGTGATACAGCTTCTCACTTATTCATTTTTTCTCCAGTTACAGCAAATGGAGAATTTCAACTTCAGGATATGAACCTCTATTTTAGAAAAGATGCATATTCGATCCTTTTGTTTAAACCAAAAGGTGACACCGTATTCAACATAAAGGTCCATCTTGCTTCCTTTTTTAACAAACAGTTATCCTCATCTCCGCCTCTTCCATTTGTTATTCCTCTGTCAATCCCTATAAATTTTAAAGAAACAGTACTACTATTATGAATCTCCTTAAAATGACGAGCTACACTTGTATCTCTCCCGTAGAGGATGTCATCTCTGTGCTCCTGTACCCTGTCCTTGAACAAACGTTTTGTTTTACCCACATAGAACAGGGGACAGGAGCACCCCAAAAGATAAACAACCCCCACTGAGTTACAATTTGAAAAACATCTAATAGTATAATTTTTACCTGTATTGGCTGAAAATGTTTTGCTTTTAGGCAAATAGGGACAATAGACACAATGCCCACAAGGAAAGCTTCCTTTCACTTGTTTATTAGTTAACCAGTTTGTAGCTGGTTCAGACCGAATAAATCTACTTCTAACTAACTTATCTTTAAGATTAGGAGATTTTTTTTGCGGTCAATAGGGGTCTATTTCCTACCTTATCTGCTATTTTGTCATCTAAGGTTAAAAAATGCCAATTTTGAGATAGAATATTTCTTATACTTTGCCATTGGCAATTAAATGTAGTAATGAATCTGATATTATTCTCAGTTTTTGTTTCTTTTTGATTATACAAAAGGTCTTGACGGTTCAGCTTACTTACTTTATTTAGTTTTTTTTTAACCAGGTTATGAGAATAACCTCTTTCAATGAAACGTTTACACATTTTCTCAGCATGATAATTAAATTTAGTTTTTGAAGAACAGTTTCTCTTTAATCTCAAGAGTTGGCCATATGGAATGCCTTTTTTCAAGGGCTCTGGATGCCCACTCGAGGCTTCCAACAGATTGTTTGTTGCCGTGTCTTTACGAAAATTTTCAGTTGAGATACGGTTTCCTTCTTTTTTGATACAAATGTCTAAAAAGGGTAATTCCTTATTGCTATAGGAATAAGTTAGAAAAATGTTGCGATCATTTTTATTTAACTCAGAAATAAAATCATGTAGGCAGGTCAGGGGGCCATCCCATAGGATAAAGATGTCATCCACAAACCTAATCCATAGGGACACATGGGAGTCAAACATCTCACTATATTGATCAAAGACATCCAACTCCCATGCTCCCAAATGGAGACACGCATAAGTTGGCGCACATACTGCACCCATAGCTGTCCCCCTGACCTGCCTATATACTGAGCCATCAAACTGAAAAACATTGTTTTCAAGAATGAAATGAAGAAGTTTTATGACAAAGGCTGTATGCATGTCACTGTTTGATCCTCTACTTTCTAAAAAAAGTTTACAGGCACTAATTCCTTTCTCATGTGGTATAGATGAATAAAGACTTTCTACATCTAAAGAGACTAGGATAGTGTCAGGGGAAACAGTTAGGTCGTCTAATTTCCTCAAAAGGTCTGGAGTGTCTTTTACATACGAGGGAAGAGATAAGAGGAAGGGTCTTCCTGTGTCTTTGTATTAAGATAGGTTCTGGACTTCTTTGTTTTTCTTCCACATTTTTTGTAAATTTATTTGTATTAAGGAGTAAGAAAGAGGATTCTATATATACTCCATTCGGTGGAATAGAGAAACTGTAAACAACTAAGATTGTTAAATATTAACCCATTTATGTA
This sequence comes from Bombina bombina, assembly GCF_027579735.1. Classification (NCBI taxonomy): domain Eukaryota; kingdom Metazoa; phylum Chordata; class Amphibia; order Anura; family Bombinatoridae; genus Bombina; species Bombina bombina. The sequence continues at coordinate 394,441,684 of NC_069501.1, read as the reverse complement.
CTGACTGTGGGGGAGCATAGAATCCATTTAAACATGGCCTTTACCCTTTCAGATGAATTATGGGAAGCTGAGTTAAAAGAATCCCTAACTAATACAAACTTAGAGAGCGGAGATTTGGAAACAAATGTGTATAATGCTTTCAAAAAATATAAGAATTGCATTGCAAAACAAGTAAAAGTCAGAGCTGAAAATTCTAGCTTAGCCAATTATGTAGAAAAAAAGATTGTGCCTAGAGGTCTACGGTTATTCTTAGACCCAGGCTTCAATGCAAGAGAGGAAGAAGGTGGTTTGGAGTTCCTAGATGAATGGAATGGGAAATTATCAACATGTGCCCTAAGTATGATTGAAATGCTTATAAAAAGGAATGACAAAAGATTAGAAAAACTGAAAGATGATGTTGAGAAAGCTTTGGAGGTGGTAAATAAGTTTGACAATGACCCCAACTTTGGCAAATTGAATGAGGAAATGAAAACACATATTTCAAAATTGCAAGCAGATATTAAGTTGAGGAAATGTAGAAAATTACACAGAGATCAAGAAGATTATGTGAATAAAAAGGTTTATGTTTATAAGTTTGATAGAGGATCATATGATTCAGGTACTGACATGTCTGATATTGAAACTGATTCAGAAAGGGCGTCAAAAAACGATGGAACACCTGGGTCTCAGAGTTCAGAACAAAGAGGAGAAGAAGGAGGGGGGGTAGGAGGAAGAGGTGGAGAGAACAGAAATTTGAACCTAGTAGAGCGGAGGTATCCCCAACGGAATCAGAGAGGGAGAGGAGAGAATTTGAGACAAGGGTACAGGAGCAGAGGGAGACCACGCAGAAGACCCTATCAGGGTTACTAGTCCCAAATACAGTTACAGATGAATTGCAGATAATTAATCTTTCTTCGTTCAGGTTAAACTTGACTCATATTGAAGTGTTAAAGAAAGGTTTATCCTTTTGTCCTACAAATAAATTAAACAAATTTGATTTAATTAAGGACCTTCACCTTTTTGCCAGAAAAATAGTGTTACACTACACCATGTTTCAGCGCTCTGAGCAACAAAAGGATGAGGAAACTTTAAAGATATTAACATCATTCTTGTCAGAAAATGAAGAGAGTGAGTCCACTACTGGATTGAAGCCTATTTTTAGAACCAATTTTAAATTGAAATCTACTTTCATGCCCTCTATAGCACAAGTTCCAGCTGTGTCACTGTTTGTAAAAGCTGTAGAAAAACAAATCCATAAATTGCCAGATGACTGGGTATGGGCAGATAATCTAACAGCAAAACAGAGACAAGCTTTAAAAGAGCTGAATTCTGCAAAAGGGGTAATTTCTTCTGTTATGTGTGATCAGTCCACGGGTCATCATTACTTCTGGGATATAACTCCTCCCCAACAGGAAATGCAAGAGGATTCACCCAGCAGAGCTGCATATAGCTCCTCCCCTCTACGTCAGTCCCAGTCATTCTCTTGCACCCAACGACTAGATAGGATGTGTGAGAGGACTATGGTGATTATACTTAGTTTTTATGACTTCAATCAAAAGTTTGTTATTTTACAATAGCACCGGAGCGTGTTATTACTTCTCTGGCAGAGTTTGAGGAAGAATCTACCAGAGTTTTTTACTATGATTTTAACCGGAGTAGTTAAGATCATATTGCTGTTCTCGGCCATCTGAGGGAGGTAAAAGCTTCAGATCAGGGGACAGCGGGCAGATGAATCTGCATTGAGGTATGTAGCAGTTTTTATTTTCTGAATGGAATTGATGAGAAAATCCTGCCATACCGTTATAATGACATGTATGTATACACTTCAGTATTCTGGGGATGGTATTTCACCGGAACTACTCTGTTAAAAGTCACTAATCCTTTTAATAAGTATTTATCATGTTAAACGTTTTTGCTGGAATGTAGAATCGTTTACATTTCTGAGGTACTGAGTGAATAAATATTTGGGCATTATTTTCCACTTGGCAGTTGTTTGGTTTTAATTATGACAGTTTCGTTTCTCTTCACTGCTGTGTGTGAGGGGGAGGGGCCGTTTTTGGCGCTCTTTGCTACGCATCAAAAAATTCCAGTCAGTTACTCTTATATTTCCTGCATGATCCGGTTCATCTCTGACAGATCTCAGGGGTCTTCAAACTTCTTTAGAGGGAGGTAGATTCTCTCAGCAGAGCTGTGAGAATTTTATATTGACTGTGAATAAAAACGTTGCTCTGTAATTTTTATGTCAAATTTAATTATTGTTATTTTTCTAATGGGAACAAACCTTTGCTAAAAGTTGTGTTGTTTAAAGTTTGATGCTATAACTATTTTTCAGTTCATTATTTCAACTGTCATTTAATCGTTTAGTACCTCTTTGAGGCACAGTACGTTTTTGCTAAAAAAGATTATAACCAAGTTGCAAGTTTATTGCTAGTGTGTTAAACATGTCTGACTCAGAGGAAGATATCTGTGTCATTTGTTCCAATGCCAAGGTGGAGCCCAATAGAAATTTATGTACTAACTGTATTGATGCTACTTTAAATAAAAGTCAATCTGTACAATTTGAACAAATTTCACCAAACAGCGAGGGGAGAGTTATGCCGACTAACTCGCCTCACGCGGCAGTACCTGCATCTCCCGCCCGGGAGGTGCGTGATATTATGGCGCCTAGTACATCTGGGCGGCCATTACAGATAACATTACAAGATATGGCTACTGTTATGACTGAAGTTTTGTCTAAATTACCAGAACTAAGAGGCAAGCGTGATCACTCTGGGGTGAGAACAGAGTGCGCTGACAATACTAGGGCCATGTCTGATACTGCGTCACAGCTTGCAGAGCATGAGGACGGAGAGCTTCATTCTGTAGGTGACGGTTCTGATCCAAACAGATTGGATTCAGATATTTCAAATTTTAAATTTAAATTGGAGAACCTCCGTGTATTACTAGGGGAGGTCTTAGCAGCTCTCAATGATTGTAACACCGTTGCAATACCAGAGAAACTGTGTAGGTTGGATAAATACTTTGCGGTACCGGCGAGTACTGACGTTTTTCCTATACCTAAGAGACTAACTGAAATTGTTACTAAGGAGTGGGATAGACCCGGTGTGCCGTTCTCACCCCCTCCAATATTTAGAAAGATGTTTCCAATAGACACCACCACTCGGGACTTATGGCAAACGGTCCCTAAGGTGGAGGGAGCAGTTTCTACTTTAGCTAAGCGTACCACTATCCCGGTGGAGGATAGCTGTGCTTTTTCAGATCCAATGGATAAAAAATTAGAGGGTTACCTTAAGAAAATGTTTGTTCAACAAGGTTTTATATTGCAACCCCTTGCATGTATCGCGCCGATTACGGCTGCGGCAGCATTTTGGATTGAGTCTCTGGAAGAGAACCTTAGTTCATCTACGCTAGACGACATTACGGACAGGCTTAGAGTCCTTAAACTAGCTAATTCATTCATTTCGGAGGCCGTAGTACATTTAACCAAACTTACGGCTAAGAACTCAGGATTCGCCATACAGGCACGTAGGGCGCTGTGGCTAAAATCCTGGTCAGCTGATGTTACTTCTAAGTCCAAATTACTTAATATACCTTTCAAGGGGCAGTCTTTATTTGGGCCCGGTTTGAAAGAAATTATCGCTGACATTACAGGAGGTAAGGGCCACGCCCTACCTCAAGACAAAGCCAAAGCTAAGGCTAGACAGTCTAATTTTCGTCCCTTTCGGAATTTCAAAACAGGAGCAGCATCAACCTCCACTGCACCAAAACAGGAGGGAGCTGTTGCTCGTTACAGGCAAGGCTGGAAGCCTAACCAGTCCTGGAACAAGAGCAAGCAGGCCAGGAAACCTGCTGCTGCCCCAAAGACAGCATGAACCGAGAGCCCCCGATCCGGGACCGGATCTAGTGGGGGGCAGACTTTCTCTCTTCGCCCAGGCCTGGGCAAGAGATGTTCAGGATCCCTGGGCGCTAGAGATCATATCTCAGGGATACCTTCTAGACTTCAAATTATCTCCCCCAAGAGGGAGATTTCATCTGTCAAGGTTGTCAACAAACCAGATAAAGAAAGAAGCGTTTCTACGCTGTGTACAAGATCTGTTATTAATGGGAGTGATCCATCCGGTTCCGCGGTCGGAACAAGGACAAGGGTTCTACTCAAACCTGTTTGTGGTTCCCAAAAAAGAGGGAACTTTCAGGCCAATCTTAGATTTAAAGATTCTAAACAAATTCCTAAGAGTTCCATCGTTCAAAATGGAAACTATTCGGACAATCTTACCCATGATCCAAAAGGGTCAGTACATGACCACAGTGGATTTAAAAGATGCTTACCTTCACATACCGATTCACAAAGATCATCACCGGTATCTAAGGTTTGCCTTCTTAGACAGGCACTACCAGTTTGTAGCTCTTCCATTCGGATTGGCTACGGCTCCAAGAATCTTCACAAAGGTTCTGGGTGCCCTTCTGGCGGTACTAAGACCGCGAGGGATTTCGGTAGCTCCGTACCTAGACGACATTCTAATACAAGCTTCAAGCTTTCAAACTGCCAAGTCTCATACAGAGTTAGTTCTGGCATTTCTAAGGTCGCATGGATGGAAAGTGAACGAAAAGAAGAGTTCTCTTTTTCCTCTCACAAGAGTTCCATTCTTGGGGACTCTTATAGATTCTGTAGAAATGAAGATTTACCTGACAGAAGACAGGTTAACAAAGCTTCAAAATGCATGCCGTGTCCTTCATTCCATTCAACACCCGTCAGTAGCTCAATGCATGGAGGTGATCGGCTTAATGGTAGCGGCAATGGACATAGTACCTTTTGCACGCCTACACCTCAGACCGCTGCAATTGTGCATGCTAAGTCAGTGGAATGGGGATTACTCAGATTTGTCCCCTACTCTGAATCTGAATCAAGAGACCAGAAATTCTCTTCTATGGTGGCTTTATCGGCCACACCTGTCCAGGGGGATGCCATTCAGCAGGCCAGACTGGACAATTGTAACAACAGACGCCAGCCTACTAGGTTGGGGCGCTGTCTGGAATTCTCTGAAGGCTCAGGGACTATGGAATCAGGAGGAGAGTCTCCTTCCAATAAACATCCTGGAATTGAGAGCAGTTCTCAATGCCCTTCTGGCTTGGCCCCAATTAACAACTCGGGGGTTCATCAGGTTTCAGTCGGACAACATCACGACTGTAGCTTACATCAACCATCAGGGAGGGACAAGAAGCTCCCTAGCAATGATGGAAGTATCAAAGATAATTCGCTGGGCAGAGTCTCACTCTTGCCACCTATCAGCAATCCACATCCCGGGAGTGGAGAACTGGGAGGCGGATTTCTTGAGTCGCCAGACTTTTCATCCGGGGGAGTGGGAACTTCATCCGGAGGTCTTTGCCCAAATACTTCGACGTTGGGGCAAACCAGAGATAGATCTCATGGCGTCTCGCCAGAACGCCAAACTTCCTCTCTACGGGTCCAGATCCAGGGATCCGGGAGCGGTTCTGATAGATGCTTTGACAGCACCTTGGAACTTCGGGATGGCTTATGTGTTTCCACCCTTCCCGCTGCTTCCTCGATTGATTGCCAAAATCAAACAGGAGAGAGCATCAGTGATTCTAATAGCGCCTGCATGGCCACGCAGGACTTGGTATGCAGATCTAGTGGACATGTCATCCTGTCCGCCTTGGTCTCTACCTCTAAGACAGGACCTTCTGATACAGGGTCCATTCAAACATCAAAATCTAACTTCTCTGAAGCTGACTGCTTGGAAATTGAACGCTTGATTTTATCAAAACGTGGTTTTTCTGAGTCGGTTATTGATACCCTGATACAGGCTAGGAAGCCTGTTACCAGAAGGATTTACCATAAAATATGGCGTAAATACCTATACTGGTGCGAATCCAAAGGTTACTCCTGGAGTAAGGTTAGGATCGCTAGGATATTGTCCTTTCTACAAGAAGGTTTAGAAAAGGGTCTATCAGCTAGTTCATTAAAGGGACAGATTTCAGCTCTGTCCATCTTGTTACACAGGCGTCTGTCAGAAAATCCAGACGTCCAGGCCTTTTGTCAGGCTTTAGCTAGGATCAAGCCTGTGTTTAAAGCTGTTGCTCCGCCATGGAGTTTAAACTTAGTTCTTAACGTTTTACAGGGTGTTCCGTTTGAACCCCTTCATTCCATTGATATAAAATTGTTATCTTGGAAAGTTCTGTTTTTAATGGCTATTTCCTCGGCTCGAAGAGTCTCTGAGTTATCAGCCTTACATTGTGATTCTCCTTATCTGATTTTTCACTCAGACAAGGTAGTTCTGCGTACTAAACCTGGGTTCTTACCTAAGGTAGTCACTAACAGGAATATCAATCAAGAGATTGTTGTTCCATCCTTGTGTCCAAATCCTTCTTCAAAGAAGGAACGTCTTCTACACAATCTGGATGTAGTTCGTGCCCTCAAGTTCTACTTGCAGGCAACTAAAGATTTTCGCCAAACTTCTTCCCTGTTTGTCGTTTATTCTGGACAGAGGAGAGGTCAAAAAGCTTCTGCTACCTCTCTCTCTTTTTGGCTTCGTAGCATAATACGTTTAGCCTATGAGACTGCTGGACAGCAGCCTCCTGAAAGAATTACAGCTCACTCCACTAGAGCTGTGGCTTCCACTTGGGCCTTTAAGAATGAGGCCTCTGTTGAACAGATTTGCAAGGCTGCAACTTGGTCTTCGCTTCATACTTTTTCCAAATTTTACAAATTTGACACTTTTGCTTCTTCGGAGGCTATTTTTGGGAGAAAGGTTCTTCAGGCAGTGGTTCCTTCTGTATAATGAGCCTGCCTATCCCTCCCGTCATCCGTGTACTTTTGCTTTGGTATTGGTATCCCAGAAGTAATGATGACCCGTGGACTGATCACACATAACAGAAGAAAACATAATTTATGCTTACCTGATAAATTCCTTTCTTCTGTTGTGTGATCAGTCCACGGCCCGCCCTGTTTTAAGGCAGGTAAATATCTTTTAAATTATACTCCAGTCACCACTTCACCCTTGGTTACTCCTTTCTCGTTGATTCTTGGTCGAATGACTGGGACTGACGTAGAGGGGAGGAGCTATATGCAGCTCTGCTGGGTGAATCCTCTTGCATTTCCTGTTGGGGAGGAGTTATATCCCAGAAGTAATGATGACCCGTGGACTGATCACACAACAGGAGAAAGGAATTTATCAGGTAAGCATAAATTATGTTTTTTAAGCCAGCCGACAAGGGCGGAAATCTGGTTCTATTAGATGAGTCTTTTTACCTGAACGAAGTCAAAAGACAGTTATCAGATAAATTGCAATATGAGAAACTCCCTAGAAATCCTATTAACCAAATGAAGTCAAAATTAAGTAGAATCTTACAAGAGGCCAAAATGGAAGGTCTGATCTCTCCAGACGAGTTCAAATTTATGAATCCAGTGTGTCCGGTTATGCCAACATTTTACATTATCCCTAAAATTCATAAAAATATGACACATTCCCCTGGGCGACCCATTGTGTCTGGGATTGGCGGCATCAGCGAACACATTGGACAATATGTTGACTTCTTCCTGAGACCCTTCCTCTTATCTCTTCCCTCGTATGTAAAAGACACTCCAGACCTTTTGAGGAAATTAGACGACCTAACTGTTTCCCCTGACACTATCCTAGTCTCTTTAGATGTAGAAAGTCTTTATTCATCTATACCACATGAGAAAGGAATTAGTGCCTGTAAACTTTTTTTAGAAAGTAGAGGATCAAACAGTGACATGCATACAGCCTTTGTCATAAAACTTCTTCATTTCATTCTTGAAAACAATGTTTTTCAGTTTGATGGCTCAGTATATAGGCAGGTCAGGGGGACAGCTATGGGTGCAGTATGTGCGCCAACTTATGCGTGTCTCCATTTGGGAGCATGGGAGTTGGATGTCTTTGATCAATATAGTGAGACGTTTGACTCCCATGTGTCCCTATGGATTAGGTTTGTGGATGACATCTTTATCCTATGGGATGGCCCCCTGACCTGCCTACATGATTTTATTTCTGAGTTAAATAAAAATGATCGCAACATTTTTCTAACTTATTCCTATAGCAATAAGGAATTACCCTTTTTAGACATTTGTATCAAAAAAGAAGGAAACCGTATCTCAACTGAAAATTTTCGTAAAGACACGGCAACAAACAATCTGTTGGAAGCCTCGAGTGGGCATCCAGAGCCCTTGAAAAAAGGCATTCCATATGGCCAACTCTTGAGATTAAAGAGAAACTGTTCTTCAAAAACTAAATTTAATTATCATGCTGAGATAATGAGTAAACGTTTCATTGAAAGAGGTTATTCTCATAACCTGGTTAAAAAACCCCTAAATAAAGTAAGTAAGCTGAACCGTCAAGACCTTTTGTATAATCAAAAAGAAACAAAAACTGAGAATAATATCAGATTCATTACTACATTTAATTGCCAATGGCAAAGTATAAGAAATATTCTATCTCAAAATTGGCATTTTTTAACCTTAGATGACAAAATAGCAGATAAGGTAGGAAATAGACCCCTATTGACCGCAAAAAAATCTCCTAATCTTAAAGATAAGTTAGTTAGAAGTAGATTTATTCGGTCTGAACCAGCTACACACTGGTTAACTAATAAACAAGTGAAAGGAAGCTTTCCTTGTGGGCATTGTGTCTATTGTCCCTATTTGCCTAAAAGCAAAACATTTTCAGCCAATACAGGTAAAAATTATACTATTAGATGTTTTTCAAATTGTAACTCAGTGGGGGTTGTTTATCTTTTGGGGTGCTCCTGTCCCCTGTTCTATGTGGGTAAAACAAAACGTTTGTTCAAGGACAGGGTACAGGAGCACAGAGATGACATCCTCTACGGGAGAGATACAAGTGTAGCTCGTCATTTTAAGGAGATTCATAATAGTAGTACTGTTTCTTTAAAATTTATAGGGATTGACAGAGGAATAACAAATGGAAGAGGCGGAGATGAGGATAACTGTTTGTTAAAAAAGGAAGCAAGATGGACCTTTATGTTGAATACGGTGTCACCTTTTGGTTTAAACGAAAGGATCGAATATGCATCTTTTCTAAAATAGAGGTTCATATCCTGAAGTTGAAATTCTCCATTTGCTGTAACTGGAGAAAAAATGAATAAGTGAGAAGCTGTATCACTATTAGTCAATGTTATAAATAGGTCATTAACTATGACCTTTATTTTCTCTTCAGTTTGTTTCATAGTTGTGGGTCTATATGTCAAAGTTTACCTTCATAGTAACCTTTGTAGCTATTCAGTAAGTCATTTCAAAATTATAGAATTTAAGTCAATATGGGATTTATGTAAAGCACATTTATCTAGGCATAGTAGCCAAAGAAATAAAGTTTAATTGAGCTGCAACATGCATAAGGTTTTTTTGCATGCAGTTTTTGTTTTTTGTAAGAAAGTTGCTAAATAAAAAATGTTCCATCTTGTTATTGCAGGCCACATTGTATCAATTTATATATTGATAACCATTGAACTTATCTTTAAAATAGACAGGAATGTTCGGTTTAAGATTTTAAAAGGGTGTGTGTAAATAGCTAATTTGATTGGCTGAGGTACTACCTCCCAGTTCATTGGTTTTGCAATAAAGGCTGAAAATTGGAGGAGATGGACAGTCCTGACGAGGCCCCTGTTTCGCTCAGCATTATGGGGCGAAACGCGCGTCGACCTTCCTAAAAACAGCTATCATTGCACCTGTGAATTAAGCAGCTGGCCTGAGCCTGCCCGGGAATTTCAAAATTCAAACTGAAGAAGCAAGCCTGGATCTTGCGGTAATCAAGTGGTTCCTATAAGCCGCCTGGATACGGTTTACGCACAGAAGCAAAGCATACACCTGCAAGTTTGTGTCCCCAGTGAGCAGGGAGACGCGGTTGTGAGAGGTGAGATAAGGATGTCGGAGGCTCATGTCCCGGTCCGTTTGCCAATAATACTGTGACTTTGTTTTCCCGGATGTTTGCTGCAATACTTTAACACAGGTCTGCTTCATTGTATCTGCTTTTCACCACTGAAAGATGATCTATCTGCTATCAAGCGGTATTAATGACAAGTTCTAGTTAACATTAGAGGACGTTTTTACCTCGGTTAACAATAACTTACGAACATATGCTTGCAAAATGGTTCATTCAGCTGGATTACCAAGTGATACAAATTGCTACTAAATATAACATCTGATTTCCTCTATTAAATGACTCATATGGTCTATAAAAGGACTTTGTTCTGTTATCATCATAGAGAAACCGGCATAAAATATGTTTATGTACAATATCAGTTAGTAATTTGTAGATCACATGTTTTCAACCCTTGCTTGCTGCATATACAGGTATACCCCGCTCATACAGCGGGTTAGGGACCGGAGCCCCGCTGTAAAGTGAAAACCGACTTAAAGTGAGTCAATGCATTTTTTACTTGTTTTTCACTTGCCAGTGTGTTTACAAGCTTAAAAACATGTTTGAAATAACATATATAGGTGTGCAATAGTGCTAAGTTTAGTTTAATAACAACAAAAGACAGTACACTACTGTATTCAGTTATGCAGACAGTAGAAAGGGATACATATACTGTATACAGGTACTGTACAGTACAACATGTAGTACAATACAGTGGTATGTGCTTTATTGCTTATCTTTGCTTATGATTCATCATCTGAGTTTTCAATGCAAATCAGTTTTGAAGGTGGAGAACTTGACAAAGATTCATCAGGTCTTGATGTTGAAGGTGATGATGATGGCTGTGGGACTTTATTAAAATATGATAGCAAAGAAGTTTGCTTCATGGACTGACGCTTCCTTTCTCGAAGTATTTCTTTATAACATGCAATTCCATTTGACACAATTTTATTAACTGAAGAACTTCTTTCAAAATTGCCATCAATCTGCTCCAAACCTGCCAAACCCATTTCAATTAAATTGACATATTCCTCTAATTCTTTTGTTGGCATTTCCCTAATGCAAACTGGGTCTTCATCAGTAGAACCATCAGTTTCAAGAAACAGTCTTCTTTGCTCTTCAATCATAATCAAATCTTCATCTGTCAATGGCTGGTCATGAGATGCAAGCAATTCTGTAACATCTTCAGGCTCCACTTCTAGTTCCAGTTGTCTAGCCATGTCCACAACGCTAGCATTGACTTCCTCTACCGAAGTCTCAAGGCCGGGAACATCATCCATAAAGGTGGGGATAAGCTTTTTCCACACACGTCTCAATGCTGATTCTGAAACTTCATTCCAGGAATCTCTAATTGCTTTAATAGCATCTAGAATTGTAAATCCTTTCCAGAAGGCTTTTAATTTGTTCTGTGTAGCACCATCAGATGCATCGCTATCTAAGGCAGTTATAGCAGCAGTAAATGTCTTCTTCAAATAATATGCTTTGAAGGTTGCAATCACTCCCTGATCCATAGGCTGAAGAATAGATGTGGTTTTTGCAGGCAAGAAAACAACTTGAATCTCATTGTACATTTCCATTAATGCTCGTGGGTGAGAAGGTGCATTGTCAGTAAGCATTAAAATTTTAAAAGGAATTTTTTTTTCCTTGCAGTAGGCTTCAACTGTGGGTTTAAAATAATCTGTAAACCATGTTGTAAATAGACTTGCAGTCATCCAGGCTTTAGTGTTTGATTTGTAGTAAACAGGCAGGCTAGATTTAGCATAGTTTTTCAGAGCCCTGGGATTCTCAGAATGGTAGATCATCATAGGCTTCAGCTTCAAATCACCAGCTGCATTAGCACCTAAAAGCAGTGTTAGTCGATCCTTTGCAGCTTTGAATCCTGGCATTAACTTTTCCTCCTTTGCAATGAATGTCCTAGATGGCATTTTTTTCCAGAAAAGGCCGGTTTCATCAACATTAAATATTTGCTGTGTGGTGTAACCACCATCTTCTATAATTTTAGCCAGCTCTTCTGGAAAAGCCTCTGCAGATTCAACATCTGCACTAGCTGCTTCCCCTTGCACTTTAATGTTGTGCAGATGACTTCTTTCCTTAAACCTGTTAAACCAACCTCTGCTAGCTTCAAAATTTTCATCTTTAGCACTCTCACCTCTATCAGTCTTCATTGCATTAAACAAGGATAGTGCCTTGCTTTGAATAATGGCTTGTCTTAAAGGAACATTGTGGCTGGTTTGATCTTCTATCCAAACCACTAGCAGCTTCTCCATTTCAGCAATAAGGTTGTCTCTCTTGCGAATCACTTTTGTGTGCACTGGAGTAGCACTTTTTACTTCTTTTAAGTATTTTTCTTTAGCGTTCACCACTGTGCTAACTGTTGTGCGAGCCAAACCTAACTTGCGGCCTATATCTGAGATGGACATGCCTTGCTCACTCATCTTTATCATTTCCAACTTTTGATTCAATGTAAGAGGCTTACGGATCCTCTTTTTTTCATCACCTGGAGCCAGGGCCATTGTAGAAATGTAGAAATAAAATAAAGACTAAAATACAAAACAGAGATGATACTGGGAGTGAATTTTTAAATTACTGTATGAAAAAAAAACATGAAAAAAAAAGATTGTCTGCTCCTATTGCAATGATTGGTTTTACCTTTGTGCTTACCTTGAATAGTACAGGTAATAATCTCATATGCCTCCTTCATCTCATACAGTCTATACAGTACCATACCATAACCTAATGTACAGTACTCTACTGTACCTGTACTGTATGACAGATCCTTATTTTATGTGGAGATCTCAAACCATGCCAAACAATACTGTACAGTACTAAAGTAGGTTATGTTTTATGGTATGGTACTGTATATGAGATGGAGGCATATGAAATGCTTACCTGTACTATTCAAGGTAAGCACAAAGGTATTATGACAATAATACTGTATACAGCATATACTGGTACTTGTACTGTACCTTTATTGGCCAAAAAATACTGCTTATGAAGAACTAGACTTGTGTGTACGGTACAATTACTGTATGGATTTAACAAATAATCCTGTACAGTACTGTACCTTTAATTGTACAAAAAATACTGTAATGCTTATGAAGACCGGTATACTGTACTGGACTTACCAAATTACAGTATCTGGTACAGTACAATACTGTACTGCACAGTTTTAGCAACCCTAAAGTCTTCTCAACGTACTCTGTAAAACCGCATGCAATTTTTCTCCTTACTCCTTGTCTAAGTCCTGAGCTGTGCCGCGCTGAGAAACTACTTCCGGGTTTGCGGCGGCGACGTATTAGCGAAACAACGTAAAGCGAATCGACGTAAAGCGGGGTATACCTGTGATGACTAATCATTATGTTTGATATGCTTTACTAAAAATCCACTGCAGTGGTGTATTTTAGAGATGATAAGCTTTTTTTAGCTGTTTATTTTTATGTTGGCAACTTCTTGCAATAAACTGGTTGCATGTGTTTAGGTCTGTGCATGTGTAGTTCATTGGATTTTGTGTTGTTCTGCAGCCGTACATTTCTAAGAAATTGGATAAAATGGGTTATAAATTGAGTGCTGAAATCCCCTACTTTAACTATGGTATCTCATATAGCTCTACCATTTCTCTTCATCTATATATTACTGGATTAAATTTAAATTTTAGGGGTCTGCACCACGTTTGATTTCAGCTGACCCTGAGTCATTCGATATATATATACATAAATTACCGGAAAAAATTCCTGTGTCTTTGTATTAAGATAGGTTCTGGACTTCTTTGTTTTTCTTCCACATTTTTTGTAAATTTATATATATAAATATATATATATATGTGTGTGTGTATATACATTTTTAGCCCCTCCCAATCCAACATTGTCATATACCATATCCCTTTAAATCATTGTTAATAAATGTGTAATCGAAAAAAATATAAATACATTGTATATTAGTTTTAAAATATATGTGAGTGTAATATTTTATTTTAATGTTTTACATGTGTTTTGTGAAACTATAATTTTTTTTTACAGCTTACTTAAAGGTACATGAAACCCAAAATGTTTCTGTCATGATTCAGATAGAGAATACAATTTTAAACAACTTTCTAATGTACTTCTATTATCTAATCTGTTTCATTCTCTTGGTAACATTTGTTGAAGGAGCAGCAATGCACTGCTAGTTTCTAACTGAACACATGGGTGAGCCAATCACATTCAATATATATATGCAGCCACCAATCAACAGCTAGAACCTAGTTTCTCTGCTGCTCATGAACTTGCCTAGATAAACCTTTCAGCAAATGATAACAAGAGAAGGAAGCAAATTAAATAATAGAAGTACATTGGAAAGTTGTTTAAAATTGTATTCATAATCTGAATCATGAAAGAATGTTTTTGGGTTTCATGTCCCTTAAAGGTCACATTCTTCTAGAACTATTTTGGTTTTTGCTTGAGTGCAATCTATAACTTTCAACTTGTAATATGAGAGCTAATTAGCACGGTCGTAATATCCATAGAATGTATTGGTTTCACTCGAGCTAAATCGGATGCGCCAACCCTTTTCTGGTTAATCAGTTTTATCATGTCAAGTCACGTGCTAATTTTTGCGCGTTCAAAAGATATTGCCTATCGTGCTTGCGCTATCATTAGCGTGCCACTTGTAATCTGGCCCATTGTGGGGACCATTAAAGTGCTTTGTCCATTTAATGAATTTTTTTTTTCTCCAGTTTTGATAAGTGCTTGAAAAATATCTTAGTAGACCCTTTCCTCCCAAAAAAGTCAGATTACATTATCTCTAGGGTTTAACACTTACAGGCCCATTTATCAAGGAGAGATACAAGTGTAGCTCGTCATTTTAAGGAGATTCATAATAGTAGTACTGTTTCTTTAAAATTTATAGGGATTGACAGAGGAATAACAAATGGAAGAGGCGGAGATGAGGATAACTGTTTGTTAAAAAAGGAAGCAAGATGGACCTTTATGTTGAATACGGTGTCACCTTTTGGTTTAAACGAAAGGATCGAATATGCATCTTTTCTAAAATAGAGGTTCATATCCTGAAGTTGAAATTCTCCATTTGCTGTAACTGGAGAAAAAATGAATAAGTGAGAAGCTGTATCACTATTAGTCAATGTTATAAATAGGTCATTAACTATGACCTTTATTTTCTCTTCAGTTTGTTTCATAGTTGTGGGTCTGTAAGTCAAAGTTTACCTTCATAGTAACCTTTGTAGCTATTCAGTAAGTCATTTCAAAATTATAGAATTTAAGTCAATATGGGATTTATGTAAAGCACATTTATCTAGGCATAGTAACCAAAGAAATAAAGTTTAATTGAGCTGCAACATGCATAAGGTTTTTTCGCATGCAGTTTTTGTTTTTTGTAAGAAAGTTGCTAAATAAAAAATGTTCCATCTTGTTATTGCAGGCCACATTGTATCAATCTATATATTGATAACCATTGAACTTATCTTTAAAATAGACAGGAATGTTCGGTTTAAGATTTTAAAAGGGTGTGTGTAAATAGCTAATTTGATTGGCTGAGGTACTACCTCCCAGTTCATTGGTTTTGCAATAAAGGCTGAAAATTGGAGGAGATGGACAGTCCTGACGAGGCCCCTGTTTCGCTCAGCATTATGGGGCGAAACGCGCGTCGACCTTCCTAAAAACAGCTATCATTGCACCTGTGAATTAAGCAGCTGGCCTGAGCCTGCCCGGGAATTTCAAAATTCAAACTGAAGAAGCAAGCCTGGATCTTGCGGTAATCAAGTGGTTCCTATAAGCCGCCTGGATACGGTTTACGCACAGAAGCAAAGCATACACCTGCAAGTTTGTGTCCCCAGTGAGCAGGGAGACGCGGTTGTGAGAGGTGAGATAAGGATGTCGGAGGCTCATGTCCCGGTCCGTTTGCCAATAATACTGTGACTTTGTTTTCCCGGATGTTTGCTGCAATACTTTAACACAGGTCTGCTTCATTGTATCTGCTTTTCACCACTGAAAGATGATCTATCTGCTATCAAGCGGTATTAATGTCAAGTTCTAGTTAACATTAGAGGACGTTTTTACCTCGGTTAACAATAACTTACGAACATATGCTTGCAAAATGGTTCATTCAGCTGGATTACCAAGTGATACAAATTGCTACTAAATATAACATCTGATTTCCTCTATTAAATGACTCATATGGTCTATAAAAGGACTTTGTTCTGTTATCATCATAGAGAAACCGGCATAAAATATGTTTATGTACAATATCAGTTAGTAATTTGTAGATCACATGTTTTCAACCCTTGCTTGCTGCATATAGTCCTTTAATACCTGTGATGACTAATCATTATGTTTGATATGCTTTACTAAAAATCCACTGCAGTGGTGTATTTTAGAGATGATAAGCTTTTTTTAGCTGTTTATTTTTATGTTGGCAACTTCTTGCAATAAACTGGTTGCATGTGTTTAGGTCTGTGCATGTGTAGTTCATTTTTTGGATTTTGTGTTGTTCTGCAGCCGTACATTTCTAAGAAATTGGATAAAATGGGTTATAAATTGAGTGCTGAAATCCCCTACTTTAACTATGGTATCTCATATAGCTCTACCATTTCTCTTCATCTATATATTACTGGATTAACTTTAAATTTTAGGGGTCTGCACCACGTTTGATTTCAGCTGACCCTGAGTCATTCGATATATATATATATACATAAATTACCGGAAAAAAATTCCTGTGTCTTTGTATTAAGATAGGTTCTGGACTTCTTTGTTTTTCTTCCACATTTTTTGTAAATTTATATATATAAATATATATATATATATATATATATATATATATATATATGTGTGTGTGTATATACATTTTTAGCCCCTCCCAATCCAACATTGTCATATACCATATCCCTTTAAATCATTGTTAATAAATGTGTAATTGAAAAAAATATAAATACATTGTATATTAGTTTTAAAATATATGTGAGTGTAATATTTTATTTTAATGTTTTACATGTGTTTTGTGAAACTATAAAATTTTTTTACAGCTTACTTAAAGGTACATGAAACCCAAAATGTTTCTGTCATGATTCAGATAGAGAATACAATTTTAAACAACTTTCTAATGTACTTCTATTATCTAATCTGTTTCATTCTCTTGGTAACATTTGTTGAAGGAGCAGCAATGCACTGCTAGTTTCTAACTGAACACATGGGTGAGCCAATCACATTCAATATATATATGCAGCCACCAATCAACAGCTAGAACCTAGTTTCTCTGCTGCTCATGAACTTGCCTAGATAAACCTTTCAGCAAATGATAACAAGAGAAGGAAGCAAATTAAATAATAGAAGTAAATTGGAAAGTTGTTTAAAATTGTATTCATAATCTCAATCATGAAAGAATGTTTTTGGGTTTCATGTCCCTTAAAGGTCACATTCTTCTAGAACTATTTTGGTTTTTGCTTGAGTGCAATCTATAACTTTCAACTTGTAATATGAGAGCTAATTAGCACAGTCGTAATATCCATAGAATGTATTGGTTTCACTCGAGCAAAATCGGATGCGCCAACCCTTTTCTGGTTAATCAGTTTTATCATGTCAAGTCACGTGCTAATTTTTGCGCGTTCAAAAGATATTGCCTATCGTGCTTGCGCTATCATTAGCGTGCCACTTGTAATCTGGCCCATTGTGGGGACCATTAAAGTGCTTTGTCCATTTAATGAATTTTTTTTTTCTCCAGTTTTGATAAGTGCTTGAAAAATATCTTAGTAGACCCTTTCCTCCCAAAAAAGTCAGATTACATTATCTCTAGGGTTTAACACTTACAGGCCCATTTATCAAGCTCCGTACGGAGCTTGAAGGGCCGTGTTTCTGGCGAGTCTTCAGACTCGCCAGAAACACAACTTATGAAGCAGCGGTCTAAAGACCGCTGCTCCATAACCCTGTCCCCCTGCTCAGAGCAGGCGGACAGGAATCGCCGGAAATCAACCCGATCGAATATGATCGGGTTGATTGACACCCCCCTGCTGGCGGCCGATTGGCCGCGAGTCAGCAGGGGGCGGCGTTGCACCAGCAGCTTTTGTGAGCTGCTGGTGCAATGTTAAATGCGGAGAGCGTATTGCTCTCCGCATTTAGCAAGGTCTTGCGGATCTGATCCGCAGTGTCGGATCAGGTCCGCAAGACCTTTGATAAATTGGCCTGTATGTGTATGTTAGTATAGTATGAAGCTATAATTTTAATGCATATCATGACAGTTAATCATCTTAATTCTGTTTTATTTCTTCATCTTTAGTTTGAAAATGAAAAACTGAGCTTGAAATTGGAAGATGAAATGCATGAAAATAAAGATCTAATAAACCAGTAAGTTGCATCATGTAGGAACCAAGTGTATGTTATATTTGACAAAAATGTGCACAAAACTTTTGATTTAAAAGTAGCTTTCTTTCATAAGAAGAGTCCACAAGCCATTACTCATGGGATTCAATTCCTATCCACTAGGAGGCGACAAAGATTACCAAAGCACTAAGAGTACTTAATCCCCCCCACCTTTCTAATATTCCAGTCTAATCTTTGCCTCCCAGGAGGTGAGTGAAGAATTGAGGTGCTCCTGATTCTTCCTTGTGAGAGATGCTCAGACTGATTTGAGGCCCTCAAAAAGATGTTATAGAAAGACGGAAGATTGGAGTATAGGGTAGTGACACAATTAATCCCATTGTAGGAGTTAGTCACGCCTTCCACGGGTGTCGTTGGGACTTGTCCCTTAGCCTCCTCCTGTTGGGTTGTGGATATACTCCTCACATTTATCCTCTGTTGTGATGTACACAGCATTGGGTGGGCTCTCTACCAGAAGCAGTTCTTTCTGCAGTAATTATGTATGGTAGAGTGAGTGCATCTGAGGTAATTGCATCAATTTCTTTGAACTCACATAGCCAACAGGCTATTTGTAGGTACGCTAATTAAAAAGTACATCACCGTACATGTAATATTATAAGACATTTACCACAATTTTCTTATACTATTTTATCAACAGAATAATCAAAAATTTTTATTGGGAGATTTGTATTATGTTTGTGTTATATTATTTTACAGTTAGTTACGGCGCATCCTTTGAATGCTCCTGTCCGTGTAGTGACTGCTATGTGAGTGTGCTTCGTTCTGTTTTAATGCTCGCTGTATTAGTATGTGGGGCACGCGTTGGGAAGTGTTTGACAACGTCAGTATTGGTAGTGTGTCGGTCTTGGATGTGCATGCCAAATCTGTTAGCATCTGTATTGGTAGCACACGTCAGCTTTAGAAGCGCAAGTCAATTTTGCACAGTGCAATCTTTGTAGAGCAAGCTGGCATATGTGTTGGGTGTCAGCATGTTGGGTGAGTGCTGAGCACATCGGCTATATTTAGTTTTATTTAAGTATACACTGTCATTGCTCTTCATTCAGGAGTGCTTGCCATATTTATATATCTATTTATGTATTTTCTCACCTGTGTCCCCTGTTTCCTGCTATACCTTTTATTTCTCATGAAGTGGTAAGATTTTTATTACTATTAGGTAGATATATATATATATATATATATATATATATATATATATATATATAGTCTTACTTCAATGAGGGACTGCACTCGCTGGGTTTAGTTCAAAGAATGCTTAAATATTTATTGTGGTAACGTTTCGGGGTTCGCAGACCCCTTCCTCAGACCAGACAACAGTGCAAGTGAAAAAGAGTGCAATATATAGCAACTAAGCCCCACCCACCAAACAATTAGTGAAAATTGTGCCAAAAATTTGTAACCATGGTAACACACAAATGACCAAATGACCAGTAATAATAATTGTGTTAGTTAAAATAAATTATGATTAACAATGCAACAAGTAAATAAATCATAGCCATCCATTATCTGTGAATACTTACAATACTATAAACAAAAACAAAGTGTGTCAAACCAAAAACGTGTGGGCATTTCACTAGATATTAAATATCATGAGTGTCAAAGTAACTCCATAAGAAAGCGCTTTAACTCTGCAGAGATGTATATCAACTCAAAGAAATGTGTATAACAGCTCAATGGATTCTGCCACATACCCATCATATGTGCATGTTTCTGTCTATGCAGAGTTAAAGCGCTTTCTTATGGAGTTACTTTGACACTCATGATATTTAATATCCAGTGAAATGCCCACACGTTTTTGGTTTGACACACTTTGTTTTTGTTTATAGTATTGTAAGTATTCACAAAGACTGTTTGCATTATCGACTTAGCACCCTGGTTGATGACCCTACTGCATTGCGAGTGCAGGCACACACAGAGGATTTATATATATATATATATATTTATATATATATATATATATATATATATATATATATATATTATATACAATATCTGCAGATGGGATCCAACACTCACTTCTTGTATACAGCTGCCGGAATGCACTGCAAAACATAACATGCAGTAAAGTAAAATCCTGATCTGAGGACGGGAGAGACCCCGAAAACGTTAACCACATTAACCACTTGATTGAAGTGTTTATTTAAAAACGGTGAGTGCCTTCCAGATTTTACTTTACTGATTGTGTGTATATATATATATATATATATATATATATATATATATATAGTAAGGGCTTCCAGATGTCAGCTCTCATAGAAGGGAGGAAACAAAAAACAATTTATGGTGCAGTATGAAAGCACTGGTGTATAGTGTAGCAATAAATAATAGAATAGTGCTCACCTTATTTGACCTCAAACTTTTGTGGTATGTTGAAAACGTGAAGGAGATTTTATCCCTCTCTGTGTTAAAGATGTTAACGTCTGTTTGGCCGGTTGGAGTATGGTGTTTTCTTTCCTTCAATAACCTCTTTGGAGAATAGTGATTGCTGGCTATTCCTCTGCGGGGTGTGGTGAGCTTCTCCTCTGTGGAGTATGGTAAGCTTGGTGGAGTGTAGTCTGCTTCTCCTTTGTGGAGTATGGTAGGCTTTTCCTTTGTGATGTATGCTTTGCTTCTCCTCTGTGGAGTATGGTACATTTCTTCTATAAGGTACGACGAGTCAACGGATTCATCCTTTACTTGTGGGATATTATCCTCCTGCTAACAGGAAGTGGCAAAGAGCACCACAGCAGAGCTGTCTATATAGCTCCACCCCCAGTCATTCTCTTTGCCTACTCTAAGTACTAGGAAGGGTAAAGTGAAAGAGGTGATAAATGTTAGTTTTTATTTTCTTCAAGCAAGAGTTTTTATTTCAAATGGTACCGGTGTGTACTATTTACTCTCAGGCAGCAGATGGACGAAGACTTCTGCCTGGAGGCTGATGATCTTAGCATTTGACGCTAAGATCCGGAGCAGTTCCCACAAAATGGCTGAGGAGTACAAGAAACTTCAGTGTGAGGAACGTTTTCATGCTATATAGCAGTGAGGTATGTTCAGTCATTTTTTCTGGAGAGACTGTGGTATTTCAGAAAGGCTGACAGTATCCCCATGAGGGTAAGGGTAAGCAGTAATCCTAAGAGATATAGAAGGGTATTACTATGCTTGCATAAGGGGCTTATAAAAAAATTTTGACACTGTGTTTTAAATTTTTGTGGCCAAAAGTTTTGTGCACTGGGAGTACTGTTAACGCTTTTTGGGCAATAACGTTTCTCTTACTTGGTGTATCCAGTCCACGGATTCATCCTTACTTGTGGGATATTCTCATTCCCTACAGGAAGTGGCAAAGAGAGCACACAGCAGAGCTGTCCATATAGCTCCCCCTCAGGCTCCGCCCCCCCAGTCATTCTCTTTGCCGCTCTAACAAGTAGCATCTCCACGGGAGGGTAAAGTGAATGTGGTGTTAGATTTGTAGTTTTTATTTCTTCAATCAAAAGTTTGTTATTTTAAAATAGTGCCGGTTTGTACTATTTACTCTGTGGCAGAAAGTGATGAAGATTTCTGCTGAGAGGAAAATGATTTTAGCATGTTGTAACTAAAATCCACTGCTGTTCCCAAACAGGACTGTTGAGCATCAGAAAACTTCAGTTTGCAGGCTTAACTGCTTTGAGGTATGTTTCAGTCATTTTTTCTAGTCAAGACTTAGTAATGCTAGAAGACTGACAAGAATCCCCATGTGGGAAAGGTAAGCCATATTCTGAGACTTAGTATAGAAGGAAGGCTTATTTGAAAGGGCTCAAACACTGGTGGACACTGTTAAGGGGCAATCGATTATTTTTTAACAAAAATCTGATATTTATACAAGTTTATATTACATTTGAAACACTTTTTTGGGGTTTATTCCGCATGGCATCTATTTAGACACCTATTTTGGCTTGGGAAGGCCCCACATCCCCAGAGTGAAGAGGGAGAGGGCCTGAAATTCGCGCCTCAGTTGCGCAGTTAATTTTACAGACAGCTTCATGCAGCTCCATGTGAAGAGTCCAGAGATTACTTGAGGACTTCAGAGAGGCTTATTTTTGATTAAAACTAATCCCCAAGGAAGGTAGGACCACAGCAGAGGCTATGGCATGGTGCTTAGCTTTAATTTGCTCCGGTTTGGGCAGTAAGGGGTTAATTGACTTGAAATTTGCTGTGCAATCATTTCAAAGCATTAGGATCATATGGTGAAAATTAAAGATTGGATGAATTTTGGAAATTTAGTAAAAAAGTGTGCGCTTTTTATTATTTAAAGGCACAGTACCGTTTTTTCAAAAATTGTATTTCTCCAACATAGGTGTGTCCGGTCCACGGCGTCATCCTTACTTGTGGGATATTCTCTTCCCCAACAGGAAATGGCAAAGAGCCCAGCAAAGCTGGTCACATGATCCCTCCTAGGCTCCGCCTTCCCCAGTCATTCTCTTTGCCGTTGTACAGGCAACATCTCCACGGAGATGGCTTAGAGTTTTTTGGTGTTTAAATGTAGTTTTTATTCTTCAATCAAGAGTTTGTTATTTTAAAATAGTGCTGGTATGTACTATTTACTCTGAAACAGAAAAGAGATGAAGATTTCTGTTTGTAAGAGGAAAATGATTTTAGCAACCGTTACTAAAATCGATGGCTGTTTCCACACAGGACTGTTGAGAGGAATTAACTTCAGTTGGGGGAAACAGTGAGCAGTCTTTTGCTGCTTGAGGTATGACACATTTCTAACAAGACTTGGTAATGCTGGAAGCTGTCATTTTCCCTATGGGATCCGGTAAGCCATTTTTATTATATAAGAATAAAGGGCTTCACATGGGCTTTAAAGACTGGTAGACATTTTTCTGGGCTAAAACGATTGATTTATAAGCATTTTTAATACTTAGCTTTGAGGAGTTATTTTATTCTTGGGAATTATGTAAAATAACCGGCAGGCACTGTATTGGACACCTTTTTCACTGGGGGCCTTCTCTAATCATAGGCAGAGCCTCATTTTCGCGCCTCTATTGCGCAGTTGTTTTTGGGAAGCAAGGCATGCAGATGCATGTGTGAGGAGCTCAGATACATAGAAAAAGCTTACTGAAGGCGTCATTTGGTATCGTATTCCCCTTTGGGCTTGGTTGGGTCTCAGCAAAGCAGATACCAGGGACTGTATAGGGGTTAAATATAAAAACGGCTCCGGTTCCGTTATTTTAAGAGTTAAAGCTTTCAAATTTGGTGTGCAATACTTTTAAGGCTTTAAGACACTTTAAGACACTTTTTCACATTTTCAGTAATAAAGTGTGTTCAGTTTAAAATTTAAAGTGACAGTAACGGTTTTATTTTAAAACGTTTTTTGTACTTTGTTATCAAGTTTATGCCTGTTTAACATGTCTGAACTATCAGATAGACTATGTTCTGTATGTGGGGAAGCCAAGGTTCCTTCTCATTTAAATAGATGTGATTTATGTGACACAAAATTTAGAGAAAATGATGCCCAAGATGATTCCTCAAGTGAGGGGAGTAAGCATGGTACTGCATCATCCCCTCCTTCGTCTACGCCAGTCTTGCCCACACAGGAGGCCCCTAGTACATCTAGTGCGCCAATACTCCTTACTATGCAACAATTAACGGCTGTAATGGATAATTCTATCAAAAACATTTTAGCCAAAATGCCCACTTATCAGCGAAAGCGCGACTGCTCTGTTTTAGAAAATACTGAAGAGCATGAGGACGCTGATGATATTGGTTCTGAAGTGCCCCTACACCAGTCTGAGGGGGCCAGGGAGGTTTTGTCTGAGGGAGAAATTTCAGATTCAGGGAAAATTTCTCAACAAGCTGAACCTGATGTGATTACATTCAAATTTAAATTGGAACATCTCCGCGCTCTGCTTATTGAGGTGTTATCTACTCTGGATGATTGTGAGAATTTGGTCATTCCAGAGAAATTATGTAAGATGGACAAGTTCCTAGAGGTCCCGGGGCCCCCCGAAGCTTTTCCTATACCCAAGCGGGTGGCGGACATTGTAAACAAAGAATGGGAAAGGCCCGGCATACCTTTTGTCCCTCCCCCTATATTTAAGAAATTGTTTCCTATGGTCGACCCCAGAAAGGACTTATGGCAGACAGTCCCCAAGGTCGAGGGGGCGGTTTCTACTCTAAACAAACGCACTACTATCCCTATAGAAGATAGTTGTGCTTTCAAAGATCCTATGGATAAAAAATTAGAGGGTTTGCTTAAAAAGATGTTTGTTCAGCAAGGTTACCTTCTACAACCAATTTCATGCATGGTTCCTGTCACTACAGCAGCGTGTTTCTGGTTCGATGAACTAGAAAAGTCGCTCAATAAAGATTCTTCTTATGAGGAGATTATGGACAGAATTCATGCTCTCAAATTGGCTAACTCTTTTACTTTAGACGCCACTTTGCAATTGGCTAGATTAGCGGCGAAAAATTCAGGGTTCGCTATTGTGGCGCGCAGAGCGCTTTGGCTAAAATCTTGGTCAGCGGATGCGTCTTCCAAGAACAAATTGCTTAACATACCTTTCAAGGGGAAAACGCTGTTTGGCCCTGACTTGAAAGAGATTATTTCTGATATCACTGGGGGTAAGGGCCACGCCCTTCCTCAGGATAGGTCTTTCAAGGCTAAAAATAAACCAAATTTTCGTCCCTTTCGCAGAAACGGACCAGCCCCAAGTGCTACATCCTCTAAGCAAGAGGGTAATACTTCTCAAACCAAACCAGCCTGGAGGCCAATGCAAGGCTGGAACAAAGGTAAGCAGGCCAAGAAACCTGCCACTGCTACCAAGACAGCATGAGATGTTGGCCCCCGATCCGGGACCGGATCTGGTGGGGGGCAGACTTTCTCTCTTCGCTCAGGCTTGGGCAAGAGATGTTCTGGATCCTTGGGCGCTAGAAATAGTCTCCCAAGGTTATCTTCTGGAATTCAAGGAGCTTCCCCCAAGGGGGAGGTTCCACAGGTCTCAATTGTCTTCAGACCACATAAAAAGACAGGCATTCTTACATTGTGTAGAAGACCTGTTAAAAATGGGAGTGATTCATCCTGTTCCATTAGGAGAACAAGGGATGGGATTCTACTCCAATCTGTTCATAGTTCCCAAAAAAGAGGGAACATTCAGACCAATCTTAGATCTCAAGATCCTAAACAAGTTTCTCAAGGTTCCATCGTTCAAAATGGAAACCATTCGGACAATTCTTCCTTCCATCCAGGAAGGTCAATTCATGACCACAGTGGATTTAAAGGATGCGTATCTACATATTCCTATCCACAAGGAACATCATCGGTTCCTAAGGTTCGCCTTTCTGGACAAGCATTACCAGTTTGTGGCACTTCCATTCGGATTAGCCACTGCTCCAAGGATTTTCACAAAGGTACTAGGGTCCCTTCTAGCGGTGCTACGACCAAGGGGCATTGCAGTAGTACCTTACTTGGACGACATACTGATTCAAGCGTCGTCCCTACCACAAGCAAAGGCTCATACGGACATTGTCCTGGCCTTTCTCAGATCTCACGGGTGGAAAGTGAACGTAGAAAAAAGTTCTCTATCTCCGTCAACAAGAGTTCACTTCTTGGGAACAATAATAGACTCCTTAGAAATGAGGATTTTTCTGACAGAGGCCAGAAAATCAAAACTTCTAAGCTCTTGTCAAGTACTTCATTCTGTTCTTCTTCCTTCCATAGCACAGTGCATGGAAGTAATAGGTTTGATGGTCGCGGTAATGGACATAGTTCCTTTTGCACGAATTCATCTGAGACCATTACAACTGTGCATGCTCAGTCAGTGGAATGGGGATTATACAGACTTGTCTCCGACGATACAAGTAGATCAGAGGACCAGAGATTCACTCCGTTGGTGGCTGACCCTGGACAACCTGTCACAGGGGATGAGCTTCCGCAGACCAGAGTGGGTCATTGTCACGACCGACGCCAGTCTGGTAGGCTGGGGCGCGGTCTGGGAACCCCTGAAAGCTCAGGGTCTTTGGTCTCGGGAAGAATCTCTTCTCCCGATAAACATTCTGGAACTGAGAGCGATATTCAATGCTCTCAAGACTTGGCCTCAGCTAGCAAAGGCCAAATTCATACGGTTTCAATCAGACAACATGACGACTGTTGCGTATATCAACCATCAGGGGGAACAAGGAGTTCCCTGGCGATGGAAGAAGTGACCAAAATCATTCAATGGGCGGAGACTCACTCCTGCCACTTGTCTGCAATCCACATCCCAGGCGTGGAAAATTGGGAAGCGGATTTTCTGAGTCGTCAGACATTTCATCCAGGGGAGTGGGAACTCCATCCGGAAATCTTTGCCCAAATAACTCAATTGTGGGGCATTCCAGACATGGATCTGATGGCCTCTCGTCAGAACTTCAAGGTTCCTTGCTACGGGTCCAGATCCAGGGATCCCAAGGCGACTCTAGTAGATGCACTAGTAGCACCTTGGACCTTCAACCTAGCTTATGTATTCCCACCGTTTCCTCTCATCCCCAGGCTGGTAGCCAGGATCAATCAGGAGAGGGCATTGGTGATCTTGATAGCTCCTGCGTGGCCACGCAGGACTTGGTATGCAGACCTGGTGAATATGTCATCGGCTCCACCATGGAAGCTACCTTTGAGACAGGACCTTCTTGTTCAAGGTCCGTTCGAACATCCGAATCTGGTTTCACTCCAACTGACTGCTTGGAGATTGAACGCTTGATTTTATCAAAGCGAGGGTTCTCAGATTCTGTCATTGATACTCTTGTTCAGGCCAGAAAGCCTGTAACTAGAAAAATCTACCATAAAATATGGAAAAAATATATCTGTTGGTGTGAATCTAAAGGATTACCATGGAACAAGATAAAAATTCCTAAGATTCTATCCTTTCTTCAAGAAGGTTTGGAGAAAGGATTATCTGCAAGTTCTTTGAAGGGACAGATTTCTGCTTTATCTGTTTTACTTCACAAAAAGCTGGCGGCTGTGCCAGATGTTCAGGCTTTTGTTCAGGCTCTGGTTAGAATCAAGCCTGTTTACAAACCTTTGACTCCTCCTTGGAGTCTCAATTTAGTTCTTTCAGTTCTTCAGGGGGTTCCGTTTGAGCCCCTACATTCTGTCGATATCAAGTTATTATCTTGGAAAGTTTTGTTTTTGGTTGCAATTTCTTCTGCTAGAAGAGTTTCAGAGTTATCTGCTCTGCAGTGTTCTCCTCCCTATCTGGTGTTCCATGCAGATAAGGTGGTTTTGCGTACTAAACCTGGTTTTCTTCCGAAAGTTGTTTCTAACAAAAACATTAACCAGGAGATAGTCGTGCCTTCTTTGTGTCCGAATCCAGTTTCAAAGAAGGAACGTTTGTTGCACAATTTGGATGTAGTTCATGCTCTAAAATTCTATTTAGATGCTACAAAGGATTTCAGACAAACATCTTCCTTGTTTGTTGTTTATTCTGGTAAAAGGAGAGGTCAAAAAGCAACTTCTACCTCTCTATCTTTTTGGCTTAAAAGCATCATCAGATTGGCTTATGAGACTGCCGGACGGCAGCCTCCTGAAAGAATCACAGCTCATTCCACTAGGGCCGTGGCTTCCACATGGGCCTTTAAGAACGAGGCTTCTGTTGATCAGATATGTAAGGCAGCGACTTGGTCTTCACTGCACACTTTTACCAAATTTTACAAATTTGATACTTTTGCTTCTTCTGAGGCTATTTTTGGGAGAAAGGTTTTGCAAACCGTGGTGCCTTCCATCTAGGTGACCTGATTTGCTCCCTCCCATCATCCGTGTCCTAAAGCTTTGGTATTGGTTCCCACAAGTAAGGATGACGCCGTGGACCGGACACACCTATGTTGGAGAAAACAGAATTTATGTTTACCTGATAAATTACTTTCTCCAACGGTGTGTCCGGTCCACGGCCCGCCCTGGTTTTTTAATCAGGTCTGATGATTTATTTTCTTTAACTACAGTCACCACGGTATCATATGATTTCTCCTATGCAAATATTCCTCCTTTACGTCGGTCGAATGACTGGGGAAGGCGGAGCCTAGGAGGGATCATGTGACCAGCTTTGCTGGGCTCTTTGCCATTTCCTGTTGGGGAAGAGAATATCCCACAAGTAAGGATGACGCCGTGGACCGGACACACCGTTGGAGAAAGTAATTTATCAGGTAAACATAACTTCTGTTTTTACTGTATTTGAGTGCTGTCTAAGTCTGTTTAACATGTCTGAGCCTACTGATAGACCTTGTTCTATGTGTTTAAAAGCCATGGCGGTACCCCCTTTACATTTGTGTTTAAAGTGTGCTAAGGTATCTAAACATTTTAAAGACCATGCAGTGACACTTAAAAATGTAGCCCAAGATGATTCTTTAACGGAAGGTAACGAGGATAGTCCTCCTTCCTCTCCCCATGTGTCGACACCAGTTACGCCCGCGCAAGCGATGCCTAGTACCTCTAGCGCATTGACCCCTATTACCTTACAACAATTAGCAGCAGTCATGGATAATTCCCTTGCGGCATTTCTATCCAAACTGCCAGTTTTTCCTAAAAAGCGTGATAGCTCAGTTTTTAGGAACAGAGGATGAGCAATCAGAAGCTTTGGATGATTTATCCGTTGTACCCTCACAACACTCTGAAGTGGCAGTGAGGGATGTGCTGTCCGAGGGAGAAATTTCTGACGCAGGAAAGGTTTCTCAGCGGGCAGAATCAGATTCCTTAGCGTTTAAATTTAAGCTGGAACACCTCCGCGTACTGCTTAAGGAGGTTTTAGCTACGCTGGATAATTGCGACCCCATGGTGGTCCCAGAAAAATTGTGTAAAATGGACAAGTTTCTAGAAGTCCCTGTATACACTGATGCGTTTCCGATCCCGAAGAGGGTGGCGGATATTGTGACTAGGAAGTGGGAGAGACCAGGTGTACCTTTTGTTCCACCCCCATCTTTAAGAAAATGTTCCCCATAAATGACCCCAGGCGGGACACGTGGCAGACGGTCCCTAAGGTAGAGGGAGCGGTTTCAACACTAGCCAAGTGCACAACCATACCAATAGAAGACAGTTGTGTTTTCAAAGATCCTATGGATAAAAAATTAGAAGGTTTACTAAAGAAAATATTTGTTCAACAAGCTTTCCTTCTTCAACCGATTGCCTGCATTATTCCTGTAACTACTGCAGCGGCTTTCTGGTTTGAGGCACTGGAGGAGTCGCTCCAGAGAGAGACTTCATATGACGAAGTCATGGATAGAATTCATGCTCTAAAGCTGGCTAATTCCTTTATCACAGATGCCGCTTTCCAATTAGCTAAGTTAGCGGCGAAAAATTCTGGTTTTGCCTTTATGGCGTGGAGAGCGATTTGGCTCAAATCGTGGTCGGCTGACGTGTCGTCCAAAACAAAACTATTAAATATTCCTTTCAAGGGAAAGACCCTATTTGTCCCAGAATTGAAAGAAATTATTTCGGATATCACTGGGGGAAAGGGCCATGCTCTTCCACAAGATAGACCGTTTAAGGCCAAAAACAAGGCTAATTTTCGCTCCTTTCGCAACTTCAGGAGCGGACCTGCTTCAACCTCTGCAACCGCAAAGCAGGAGGGTAACGCTTCCCAGCCCAAAGCAACCTGGAAGCCTTTGCAGGGCTGGAACAAGGGTAAGCAGGCCAAGAAGCCTGCGGCTGCTACCAAGACAGCATGTAGGGGTAGCCCCCGATCCGGGACCGGATCTGGTAGGGGGCAGACTTTCTCTTTTTGCTCAGGCTTGGGCAAGAGATGTTCCAGATCCTTTGGCATTAGAAATTGTTGCTCAGGGGTATCTTCTAGAATTCAAGGACTCTCCTCCAAGGGGAAGGTTCCACATTTCTCGTTTGTCTTCAGACCAAACAAAGAAACAGGCGTTCTTACGCTGTGTAGAAGATCTTCTAAAAATGGGAGTGATACACCCAGTTCCAATTGCAGAACAAGGACTGGGATTTTACTCAAACCTGTTTGTAGTTCCCAAAAAGGAAGGAACTTTCAGGCCAATCCTGGATCTAAAAATTCTAAACAAATTCCTCAGAGTTCCATCTTTCAAAATGGAAACCATTCGGACAATCTTACCGATGATCCAGGAAGGTCAATATATGACTACCGTGGATCTAAAGGATGCGTACCTACATATTCCTATCCACAAAGATCATCATCAGTTCCTAAGGTTCGCCTTTCTGGACATGCATTACCAGTTCGTGGCCTTTCCTTTCGGGTTGGCCACCGCTCCCAGAATTTTCACAAAGGTGCTAGGGTCCCTTCTAGCGGTACTAAGACCGCTGGGCATTGCAGTAGCACCTTACCTAGACGACATCTTAATACAGGTGTCGTCTTTTCACAGAGCCAAGGCTCTTACGGACATTGTTCTGGCCTTTCTAAGGTCTCACGGGTGGAAGGTGAACGTAGAAAAGAGTTCTCTGTCCCCGCTCACAAGGGTTCCCTTCCTGGGAATACTAATAGACTCGGTAGAAATTAAAATATTTCTGACAGAGGTCAGGAAGTCAAAGCTTTTAACTACTTGCCGAGTTCTTCATTCTATTCTTCGGCCTTCTGTGGCTCAGTGCATGGAGGTAATCGAATTAATGGTTGCGGCAATGGACGTTGTCCCTTTTGCCCGAATTCATCTCAGACCACTACAACTGTGCATGCTCAAACAGTGGAATGGAGATTATGCAGATTTGTCTCCTCAAATACAAATGGACCAGAAAACCAGAGACTCTCTTCTCTGGTGGTTGTCTCAGGATCACCTGTCTCAGGGAATGTGCTTCCGCAGACCGGAGTGGATCATTGTCACGACCGATGCCATTTTTTTCGGCTGGGGTGCGGTCTGGGACTCCCTGAAAGCTCAGGGCCTATGGTCTCGGGAAGAATCTCTTCTCCCGATAAACATTTTGGAACTGAGAGCGATATTCAATACGCTCCAGGCATGGCCTCAACTAGCGGAGGCCAAAATCATCAGATGGGCGGAGGATCACTCCTGCCACCTATCTGCTATTCACATCCCAGGAGTAGACAACTGGGAGGCGGATTTTCTGAGTCGTCAGACTTTTCACCCGGGGGAGTGGGAACTCCACCCGGAGGTTTTTGCTCAGCTGACCCAGCTATGGGGCATTCCGGAATTGGATCTGATGGCGTCCTGTCAGAACACCAAACTTCCCCTTTACAGATCCAGGTCCAGGGATCCCAAGGCGGCATTGATAGATGCTCTAGTAGCGCCTTGGTCCTTCAGTCTAGCCTATGTCTTTCCACCGTTTCCTCTTCTCCGTCGGCTAGTAGCCAGAATCAAACAGGAGAAGGCTTCGGTAATTCTGATAGCGCCTGTGTGGCCACGCAGGACTTGGTATTCAGACCTAGTGGACATGTCATCGGTTCCACCATGGAAACTGCCATCGAGGCAGGATCTTCTAATACAGGGTCCATTCAAGCATCCAAATCTAGCTTCTCTGCATCTGACTGCTTGGAGATTGAACGCTTAATTCTAGCTAAGCGTGGGTTCTCTGAATCAGTTATTGATACTTTAATCCAGGCCAGGAAGCCTGTCACCAGGAAAATTTACCATAAGATATGGCGGAAATATCTTTGTTGGTGTGAATCCAAGGGTTACTCGTGGAGTAAAGTTAGGATTCCCAGGATTTTGTCTTTTCTCCAAGAAGGATTGGAGAAAGGATTGTCAGCTAGTTCCTTAAAGGGACAGATATCTGCTCTGTCTATCCTGTTACACAAGCGGCTGGCAGCAGTACCAGATGTTCAGGCGTTTGCACAGGCTTTAGTTAGAATCAAGCCTGTCTATAAACCTGTGGCTCCTCCATGAAGTCTTAATTTAGTTCTTTCAGTTCTTCAAGGGGTTCCGTTTGAACCTTTACATTCCATAGATATTAAGTTATTATCTTGGAAGGTTTTGTTTTTGCTAGCTATCTCTTCTGCTCGGAGAGTTTCAGAATTGTCTGCTTTGCAGTGTGATTCACCCTATCTGGTGTTCCATGCAGATAAGGTTGTTTTGCGTACCAAACCTGGTTTTCTTCCGAAAGTTGTTTCTAATAAGAATATTAACCAGGAAATCATTGTTCCTTCTCTGTGTCCTAATCCAGTTTCGAAGAAGGAACAACTATTACACAATCTTGATGTGGTTCGGGCTTTAAAATTCTATTTAAAAGCAACTAAAGATTTCAGACAAACATCATCCTTGTTTGTTGTCTATTCTGGTAAGAGGAGAGGTCAGAAAGCGACTGCTACCTCTCTTTCCTTCTGGCTGAAAAGCATCATCCGATTGGCTTATGAGACTACTGGACAGCAGCCTCCCGAACGAATTACAGCTCATTCCACCCGAGCTGTGGCTTCCACATGGGCCTTCAAGAATGAGGCTTCTGTTGAACAGATTTGTAAGGCAGCGACTTGGTCTTCACTGCATACTTTTGCCAAATTTTACAAATTCGATACTTTTGCTTCTTCGGAGGCTATGTTTGGGAGAAACGTTTTGCAAGCAGTGGTGCCTTCCGTTTAGGTTACCTGACTTGTTCCCTCCCTTCATCCGTGTCCTAAAGCTTTGGTATTGGTATCCCACAAGTAAGGATGAATCCGTGGACTGGATACACCAAGTAAGAGAAAACAGAATTTATGCTTACCTGATAAATTACTTTCTCTTACGGTGTATCCAGTCCACGGCCCGCCCTGGCAATTAAGTCAGGTTCAAATTTATTTTTGTTTAAACTACAGTCACTACTGCACCCTATGGTTTCTCCTTTTTCTCCTAACCGTCGGTCGAATGACTGGGGGGGCGGAGCCTGAGGGGGAGCTATATGGACAGCTCTGCTGTGTGCTCTCTTTGCCACTTCCTGTAGGGAATGAGAATATCCCACAAGTAAGGATGAATCCGTGGACTGGATACACCGTAAGAGAAAGTAATTTATCAGGTAAGCATAAATTCTTTTTTTTTTTTTGGAAGACTTTATTGAGGGTACACTTGGCTTCTTGTTAGGGTCTCTGAACCCACATGGCTAGTTTGGAACCGCTCTGGTGCGGTTCTTTTAGGCTGACAAAACATTGAGTGAGATGGGCGGGGCCTATTTTTGCGCCTCAGATGCGCAGTTGTATTTACACAACAAGCAGCAAGCTCCAACTCCGGAGGGCCCTTGTGGAAGTGTTGGGCCAAATCTAAGCTTTAACCCAATTTTTCCAATCCCTGAGGGCAGGTAGGCGCCACAGCAGGGCTGTGGCGAGGTGCAGGGGTTGTTTTTATCCGGATTTAGGCCTATTAACTATCCGTTTTTCACAATAAAGGGTTAAGTGTTTCTTTTTCTTGTGGGGCAAACGTAACTGCATAAATTGAATCTTAGATAAAAAATTTGGAAAGATTGGTGTATTTTAAAGCAGTTTTGCAGAACGTGTATGCTTTTTTTCTCTTAAAGGCGCAGTACCGTTTTTTAAGATTGTTATTACTAGCCTGTTCAACATGTCTGACATTGAGGAAAGCGAATGTTCAATGTTTTTAAAAGCCATTGTGGAACCCCCACTTAAAATGTGTCCCTCATGCACTGAAAGGGCAATAAATTGCAAAGAACATATTTTAGCTAATAAAAGTATGTTGCAGGATGATTCTCAGTCAGAAGGGATTTTGGACATTGTTACTAAGGAGTGGGATAGACCAGGTATTCCGTTCTCTCCCCCTCCTACTTTTAAGAAAATGTTTCCCATATCAGACACCATGCGGGATTCGTGGCAGACGGTCCCTAAGGTGGAGGGAGCTATTTCTACCCTGGCTAAGCGTACAACTATACCTATTGAGGACAGTTGTTCTTTCAAAGATCCTATGGATAAAAAATTAGAGGGTCCCTTAAAGAAAATATTTATTCATCAGGGTTTTCTTCTGCAACCTATAGCGTGCAATGTTCCTGTAACTACTGCAGCTTCTTTTTGGTTCGAGGCTCTGGAGGAGGCTCTTCAGGTTGAGACCCCATTAGATGATATTCTGGATAGAATTAGGGCTCTAAAGCTAGCTAATTCTTTCATTACAGATGCCGCTTTTCAACTGGTTAAATTAGCGGCAAAGAATTGAGGTTTTCCCATTTTAGCGCGTAGATCGTTATGGCTTATGTCCTGGTGTGCTGATGTGTCATCAAAATCTAAGCT
Source organism: Bombina bombina (assembly GCF_027579735.1). Taxonomy (NCBI): domain Eukaryota; kingdom Metazoa; phylum Chordata; class Amphibia; order Anura; family Bombinatoridae; genus Bombina; species Bombina bombina. The sequence goes on along the minus strand of NC_069501.1, from coordinate 394,407,340 downwards.
TTTAGCCATCCCTTTCAAAGGTAAGACCCTATTCGGGCCTGAACTGAAAGAGATAATTTCAGACATCACTGGAGGAAAAGGCCATGCCCTTCCTCAGGATGAGACAAATTAGATGAGGACCAAACAAAATAATTTTCGTTCCTTTCGAAACTTCAAAGGTGGTCCCTCTACCTCTTCCCCTGCTGCAAAACAAAAGGGGAATTTTGCTGAATCCAAATCAGTCTGGAGACCTAACCAGACTTGGAACAAAGGTAAACAGGCCAAGAAGCCCGCAGCTGCCACCAAGACAGCATGAAGGGGTAGCCCCCGATCCGGGATCGGATCTAGTAGGGGGCAGACTTTCTCTCTTTGCTCAGGCTTAGGCAAGAGACGTTCAGGACTCCTGGGCTTTAGAAATCGTAACCCAGGGGGGTATCTTCTAGATTTCAAAGATTCTCCTCCAAGGGGGAGATTCCATCTTTCTCAACAGTCTGTAAACCAGACAAAAAGAGAGGCGTTCTTACGCTGTGTAGAAGACCTATATACCATGGGAGTGATCTGCCCAGTTCCGAAAACAGAACAGTGGCAGGGGTTTTACTCCAATCTGTTTGTGGTTCCCAAAAAAGAGGGAACCTTCAGACCAATTTTAGATCTCAAGATCCTAAACAAATTCCTCAGAGTCCCATCCTTCAAGATGGAGACCATTCGGACTATTTTACCAATGATCCAGGAGGGTCAATATATGACCACCGTGGACTTAAAGGATGCGTATCTACACATCCCTATCCACAAAGATCATCACCAGTTCCTCAGGTTCGCCTTTCTGGACAAGCATTACCAGTTTGTGGCTCTTCCTTTCGGGTTGGCCACAGCTCCCAGAATTTTCACAAAGGTGCTAGGGTCCCTTCTGGCGGTTCTAAGGCCGCAGGGCATAGCAGTGGTGCCTTATCTGGACGATATCTTAATTCAGGCGTCAACTTACCAACTAGCCAAATCTCACACGGACATCGTGTTGGCTTTTCTAAGATCTCACGGGTGGAAGGTGAACGTAAAAAAGAGTTCACTTATCCCTCTCAGAAGAGTTCCATTCCTGGGAACTCTGATAGATTCGGTGGACATGAAAATTTTTCTGACGGAGGTCAGGAAATCAAAGATTTTAACCATCTGCCGAGCTCTTCATTCCATTCCTCGGCCGTCAGTGGCTCAGTGTATGGAGGTGATCGGACTAATGGTAGCGGCAATGGACATAGTTCCTTTTGCTCGCTTGCATCTCAGACCACTGCAACTATGCATGCTCAAACAGTGGAATGGGGATTATGGAGATTTATCTCCTCAGATAAATCTGGATCAAGAGACCAGAGACTCTCTTCTTTGGTGGTTGTCACAGGATCATCTGTCCCAGGGAATGTGTTTCCGCAGGCCAGCGTGGGTCAACGGACGCCAGCCTATTGGGCTGGGGTGCAGTCTGGAATTTCCTGAAAGCACAGGGTTTGTGGACTCAGGAGGAGGCTCTCCTCCCGATTAATATTCTAGAACTGAGAGCGATATTCAACACGCTTCAGGCGTGGCCTCAGCTGGCTTCAGCCAGATTCATAATATTCCAGTCGGACAATATCACGACTCTAGCATATATCAATCATCAGGGGGGAACAAAGAGTTCTCTAGCGGTGATAGAGGTTACCAAAATAATTCAATGGGCAGAGACTCACTTTTGCCATCTATCAGCAATCTATATCCCAGGAGTGGAGAACTGGGAAGCGGATTTTCTAAATCGTCAGACTTTTCATCCGGGGGAGTGGGAACCCCACCCGGAGGTGTTTGCACAATTGATTCATCAATGGGGCACACCAGAATTGGATCTGATGGCGTCTCGTCAGAACGCCAAAATTCCTTGTTACGGGTCCAGATCAGGGGATCCTCAAGCAGTACTGATAGATGCTCTAGCAGTACCCTGGTCGTTCAACCTGGCTTATGTGTTTCCACCATTTCCTCTCCTTCCTCGTTTGATTGCCAGAATCAAACAGGAGAGAGCTTCTGTGATTTTGATAGCACCTGCGTGGCCATGCAGGACTTTGTATGCAGACCTGGTGGATATCTCTTCCACCATGGACTGATTCAAGGTCCGTTCCAGCATCCAAATCTAGTTTCTCTGCGGCTGACTGCCTGGAGATTGAACGCTTGATTTTATCCAAGCAGGGATTCTCTGAGTCGGTCATAGATACCTTGATTCAGGCTCGAAAGCCTGTCACTAGGAAAATGTATCATAAGATATGTCGTAAATATCTTTATTGGTGCGAATCCAAAGGCTGCTCATGGAGTAAGATCAGGATTCTAGGATTTTTTTCCTTTCTCCAAGAAGGATTGGAGAAGGGACTATCAGCTAGTTCCCTAAAGGGACAGATATCTGCTTTATCAATTTTACTGCACAAGCGTCTGGCAGATGTTCCAGACGTTCAGTCATTCTGTCAGGCTTTAGTTAGAATCAAGCCTGTGTTTAAACCTGTTGCTCCGCCATGGAGTTTGAATTTAGTTCTTAAAGTTCTTCAAGGGGTTCCGTTTGAACCTATGCATTCCAAAGATATTAAGCTTCTATCTTGGAAAGTTCTGTTTTTGTTGCTATCTCTTCGGCTCGAAGAGTTTCTGAGCTATCTGCATTGCAATGCGACTCACCTTATCTTGTTTTCCATGCTGATAAGGTGGTTTTGCGTACCAAACCTGGATTCCTTCCTAAGGTTGTTACTAATAAGAATATTAATCAGGAAATTGTTGTTCCTTCTCTGTTTCCTAATCCTTCCTCTAAGAAGGAGCGTCTGTTGCACAACTTGGAAGTGGTTCGTGCTTTGAAGTTTTACTTGCAAGCGACCAAAGATTTCCGTCAAACATCTTCTTTGTTTGTCGTCTATTCTGGAAAACGTAGAGGTCAAAAGCTACGGCTACCTCTCTTTCTTTTTGGCTGAAATGCATCATCCGCCTGGCATATGAGACTAAAGGACAGCAGCCTCCTGAAAGGATTACGGCTCATTCTACTAGAGCGGTGGCTTCTACATGGGCTTTTAAAAATGATGCTTCTGTTGAACAGATTTGTAAGGCTGTGACTTGGTTCTCCCTTCATACTTTTTCCAAATTTTCAAAATTTGATACTTTTGCTTCTTCTGAGGCTGTTTTTGGGAGAAAAGTTCTTCAAGCAGTGGTGCCTTCTGTTTAGGTATCTTTCTTGTCCCTCCCGTTCATCCGTGTCCTGTTGCTTTAGTATTGTATCCCACAAGTAAGGATGAATCCGTGGACTCGTCGTATCTAGTAGAAGAAAAGGAAATTACCTGCTTACCTGATAAATTGTTTTCTTCTACGATACAACGAGTCCACAGCCCTCCCTGTCTTTTTAAACAGATTATATTTTTTCAAAACTTTAGTCACCTCTGCACCTGTTAGCTTTTCTTTTCTCTTCCTATACCTTTGGTCGAATGACTGGGGGTGGAGAGAAGGGAGGAGCTATATATACAGCTCTGATTTGGTGCTCTTTGCCACTTCCTGTTAGCAAGAGGATAATATCCCACAAGTAAGGATGAATCCATGGACTTGTCGTATCGTAGAAGAAATCAATTTATCAGGTAAGCATAAATTTCCTTTTTATTATGACACTGTTCAAAATGTTTTTCAATACCGTATTCAGAATCTAATTCTTTGATGTTATTTATGTGTTCAAACACTCTCTTCTTCAGACTTTTTTTTGTACGCCCTATATAGAATTTCTGGCATGAACATTCTAACATATATATCATAAATTCAGATTTGCAGTTAAGGAAACCTTCTATAGGTACTTGTTCTTTGTTATTTTTGATGATCCATTTGTTCATTTCTTTATTTTTATTTGTACGACTACAGCAGGAGGGACTTTTCTTCTACTTTTTGTTCTCTTTAGAGTAGTGGGTGCAAGGATATTTTTAATGAATTTACTTTTCCTATAAATTACTTTAGGTGGTTCAGTGATAATATTCACTAATATTGGGTCTTTTTTTAGGACTCCCCAGTGTTTGTTTAGAATCCTCTCTATTTGTTTAGCACCGTTTGTGTATGTAGTGATATATCTAGTGTTTTATTATTCTCCATCTTAGTTTAATTGTCTTTTGTTTCCAAAAGAGTTCTCCTATTTGTGTTCTTAACTTTATCATAAGCTTCTTTCATTACAGTTTCTGAGTAGCTTTTGTCTTTGAATTTTAATTTAAGCGTTTCAGCTGCAGTTTCAAAATCTTTATCTTTGCTGCTGAAACTGCCTGTAAGGAATGTTGTTAATCCAGTTGGGATGGTGACAACTGGTCGCTTGTAGGTAACTGTTTGTATCGTTTTTCGTGTCATTTTTCGTGTGAACAGTGGTATCTTCACAGAAAATGGTAATGTCTAAAAAGTCTAAAGTCTTGTCTCCCCAAGTCTTAGTGAAGGTAAGGTTCATGTCATTTGTATTTAGATGTGTTGTGAAGTTGTTGAATTCACTTTCATCTCCTTCCTCAATGATAATAATATCATCTATAAATCTTTTCCAAAATTTTATTTTGGTTATGTATGGGTTGTTTTGTTTTACGTAAACTTCCTCAAATTTCCCCATATATAGATTTGCAAAATTTGGAGCAAAATTTGTCCCCATTGCCGTGCCCCATTTCTGTAGGTATATAGCTTTGTCAAATGAAAAATAATTTTTCCCAAGTATAAATTTGATTGCCTCTCCAATAAAACTTATTTGGGTTTTATTTATCTTACTGTTTTTTTCCAAGAAAAACTGCATACTTTCAATCCCTTTCTCGTGGGGTATTGTTGTATAAAGTGAGGTTACAGCTAGGGAAGCGAAATGGTAGTTTTCTTTCCATGTGAGATTGTCTATTAAGGACAAAAGGTGGGGTGTATCACGTAAGTAGGACTCTAGTTTGGGTACTTCTGGCTGAAATAAGTTGTCTATGTATTCAGATAAATTACTGTTAAACTGTTTATTCCCGAGATAATTGGTCTACCTGGGGGCCTTTTTTCATCCTTGTGGACCTTAGGAAGGTGATATAAAACTGCTACTTTTGGGGTTTCAAATTTGAGAATGTTAAATTCATACATATTAAGGATGCATTCTCTTTTGGCTTTCCTAATCAAGTCTAAGTATTGTTCTAAAAATATATCAGTAGGGTCTGTCATTAGAACTTCATATGTCTGTGTATCAGAGAGTATGCAATGTGCTTCTTGCATGTAGTCCCCATAATCTTGTACTACAATGCCTCCTCCCTTATCAGCCTGTCTGAAACCCAAATTATTATTATTGCTTAGATTTTTAAGTGCTGTTCTTTCTTTAAAAGTGAGGTTTCTCTTTTTAATATTGGAGTTGTTGCACATTTCCTCGATGTCTTGTTTTACCAAGTCTTCAAAGAGAGTTAGCTGTTTACCTTTCGAGTGGACAGGGTAAAAAATGGATTTAGGTTTTAAGGTGCTGTGTTTAAATGGCATTTCACATTCTGTTAGTTTGTCATTGTTAAATTCTATGGCTACTTTTTGATAGGTGTGGTTTAAAACTTTTTTGCGCTGCCTTATTTGGGTAAGCCCTTTCCCCTATGATATTTTCCCCAAAATATCTGGTTTAGGTGTGCCGGAGAAGTGTGAGTTTAGGAGTAGGGGCGCAATTGAATGCTTATACCCTTGTGAAAGTAGGATAAAAAATTTTCAAATGTATTGAAGAAAAAATATATAATGTCAGTCTTATAACGTATTTTGTTCTTAACAAATATGTTTTATTAATTACAAGAAGTCAGATATAAATATATACATTAAAACACATATGTGTCTGTGCCCTTAGATGGCACGTCTGTGGATGAACCTATGGAGGTTTTTACAAGTATTTGATACGTTTTAATATTGGATTTTTAAGAATTTATATATTATAAACCTGCAATAGGAACAAGTTTGATTTTAAGGACTAGTCTACGTGTTTGGACCTAGTACATTGGATACCTAGTGCAATAACATAAAAAAGTAAAAAAAAAACCAAAACAAAAAAAAAGCAATAATGCATTGATACAGGATTATAAAAATAGTTGATACAGAATTATAAAAATAGTTGATAACGTACTACTATTGCTAAAGACATATAACAATATAAATGTAATAATGTAAATGAAGATGATAGTAAGAATATTGTCTGAAAATTAGTTCATAATGCCTTGAAATATATAAAAAAGAATCGCAGGGAAGAGATGCTGAACAGGGTTTTTTTGTCGGCCGACAAGTTTAAGAGTTGTGTTAAAACAACAATAGAATCAGAAGATGATGCCCAAAAATTGTTTTTTTGATTACCACCGGTGGGTTTTAAATGCAATTAATTTGACAAGTTAAAAAGGTTTTTGAGTTTAAAAAGTCTTTGTATAAAAGTATCCACTTTGTCACTTCTTAATTAAAAAGTATTTCTCCAACATAGGTGTGTCCGGTCCACGGCGTCATCCTTACTTGTGGGATATTCTCCTCCCCAACAGGAAATGGCAAAGAGCCCAGCAAAGCTGGTCACATGATCCCTCCTAGGCTCCGCCTACCCCAGTCATTCTCTTTGCCGTTGTACAGGCAACATCTCCACGGAGATGGCTTAGAGTTTTTTAGTGTAGAAGACCTGTTAAAAATGGGAGTGATTCATCCTGTTCCATTAGGAGAACAAGGGATGGGGTTCTACTCCAATCTGTTCATAGTTCCCAAAAAAGAGGGAACGTTCAGACCAATCTTAGATCTCAAGATCTTAAACAAGTTTCTCAAGGTTCCATCGTTCAAAATGGAAACCATTCGAACAATTCTTCCTTCCATCCAGGAAGGTCAATTCATGACCACGGTGGATTTAAAGGATGCGTATCTACATATTCCTATCCACAAGGAACATCATCGGTTCCTAAGGTTCGCATTCCTGGACAAGCATTACCAGTTCGTGGCGCTTCCTTTCGGATTAGCCACTGCTCCAAGGATTTTCACAAAGGTACTAGGGTCCCTTCTAGCTGTGCTAAGACCAAGGGGCATTGCTGTAGTACCTTACTTGGACGACATTCTGATTCAAGCGTCGTCCCTTCCTCAAGCAAAGGCTCACACGGACATCGTCCTGGCCTTTCTCAGATCTCACGGATCGAAAGTGAACGTGGAAAAGAGTTCTCTATCTCCGTCAACAAGGGTTCCCTTCTTGGGAACAATAATAGACTCCTTAGAAATGAGGATTTTTCTGACAGAGGCCAGAAAAACAAAACTTCTAGACTCTTGTCGGATACTTCATTCCGTTCCTCTTCCTTCCATAGCGCAGTGCATGGAAGTGATAGGTTTGATGGTAGCGGCAATGGACATAGTTCCTTTTGCGCGCATTCATCTAAGACCATTACAACTGTGCATGCTCAGTCAGTGGAATGGGGACTATACAAACTTGTCTCCGAGGATACAAGTAAATCAGAGGACCAGAGACTCACTCCGTTGGTGGCTGTCCCTGGACAACCTGTCACAAGGGATGACCTTCCGCAGACCAGAGTGGGTCATTGTCACGACCGACGCCAGTCTGATGGGCTGGGGCGCGGTCTGGGGATCCCTGAAAGCTCAGGGTCTTTGGTCTCGGGAAGAATCTCTTCTACCGATAAATATTCTGGAACTGAGAGCGATATTCAATGCTCTCAAGGCTTGGCCTCAGCTAGCGAGGGCCAAGTTCATACGGTTTCAATCAGACAACATGACAACTGTTGCGTACATCAACCATCAGGGGGGAACAAGGAGTTCCCTGGCGATGGAAGAAGTGACCAAAATCATTCTATGGGCGGAGTCTCACTCCTGCCACCTGTCTGCTATCCACATCCCAGGAGTGGAAAATTGGGAAGCGGATTTTCTGAGTCGTCAGACATTGCATCCGGGGGAGTGGGAACTCCATCCGGAAATCTTTGCCCAAGTCACTCAACTGTGGGGCATTCCAGACATGGATCTGATGGCCTCTCGTCAGAACTTCAAAGTTCCTTGCTACGGGTCCAGATCCAGGGATCCCAAGGCGGCTCTAGTGGATGCACTAGTAGCACCTTGGACCTTCAAACTAGCTTATGTATTCCCGCCGTTTCCTCTCATCCCCAGGCTGGTAGCCAGGATCAATCAGGAAAGGGCGTCGGTGATCTTGATAGCTCCTGCGTGGCCACGCAGGACTTGGTATGCAGATCTGGTGAATATGTCATCGGCTCCACCATGGAAGCTACCTTTGAGACGAGACCTTCTTGTTCAAGGTCCGTTCGAACATCCGAATCTGGTCTCACTCCAGCTGACTGCTTGGAGATTGAACGCTTGATCTTATCGAAGCGAGGGTTCTCAGATTCTGTTATCGATACTCTTGTTCAGGCCAGAAAGCCTGTAACTAGAAAGATTTACCACAAAATTTGGAAAAAATATATCTGTTGGTGTGAATCTAAAGGATTCCCTTGGGACAAGGTTAAGATTCCTAAGATTCTATCCTTCCTTCAAGAAGGATTGGAAAAAGGATTATCTGCTAGTTCCCTGAAGGGACAGATTACTTCACAAAAAGCTGGCAGCTGTGCCAGATGTTCAAGCCTTTGTTCAGGCTCTGGTTAGAATCAAGCCTGTTTACAAACCTTTGACTCCTCCTTGGAGTCTCAACTTAGTTCTTTCAGTTCTTCAGGGGGTTCCGTTTGAACCCTTACATTCCGTTGATATTAAGTTATTATCTTGTAAAGTTTTGTTTTTGGTTGCAATTTCTTCTGCTAGAAGAGTTTCAGAATTATCTGCTCTGCAGTGTTCTCCTCCTTATCTGGTGTTCCATGCAGATAAGGTGGTTTTACGTACTAAACCTGGTTTTCTTCCAAAAGTTGTTTCTAACAAAAACATTAACCAGGAGATTATCGTACCTTCTCTGTGTCCGAAACCAGTTTCGAAGAAGGAACGTTTGTTGCACAATTTGGATGTTGTTCGCGCTCTAAAATTCTATTTAGATGCTACAAAGGATTTTAGACAAACATCTTCCTTGTTTGTTGTTTATTCCGGTAAAAGGAGAGGTCAAAAAGCAACTTCTACCTCTCTCTCTTTTTGGATTAAAAGCATCATCAGATTGGCTTACGAGACTGCCGGACGGCAGCCTCCCGAAAGAATCACAGCTCATTCCACTAGGGCTGTGGCTTCCACATGGGCCTTCAAGAACGAGGCTTCTGTTGATCAGATATGTAGGGCAGCGACTTGGTCTTCACTGCACACTTTTACCAAATTTTACAAGTTTGATACTTTTGCTTCTTCTGAGGCTATTTTTGGGAGAAAGGTTTTGCAAGCCGTGGTGCCTTCCATCTAGGTGACCTGATTTGCTCCCTCCCATCATCCGTGTCCTAAAGCTTTGGTATTGGTTCCCACAAGTAAGGATGACGCCGTGGACCGGACACACCTATGTTGGAGAAAACAGAATTTATGTTTACCTTATAAATTACTTTCTCCAAGGGTGTGTCCGGTCCACGGCCCGCCCTGGTTTTTTAATCAGGTCTGATAATTTATTTTCTTTAACTACAGTCACCACGGTATCATATGGTTTCTCCTATGCAAATATTCCTCCTTAACGTCGGTCGAATGACTGGGGTAGGCGGAGCCTAGGAGGGATCATGTGACCAGCTTTGCTGGGCTCTTTGCCATTTCCTGTTGGGGAGGAGAATATCCCACAAGTAAGGATGACGCCGTGGACCGGACACACCGTTGGAGAAAGTAATTTATCAGGTAAACATAAATTCTGTTTTCTTGAGATGAAAATATATATGGATTGATATAATGTTGCGTGCTGTTATTTTGTATACTCCTCTTGTTGTTACTGTGTATATTGGAAACTTACCAGAGCTCTACGGTCTGAAGAGAAAGTGAACAGTAAGGAGCGGTATTTTACTTACTGTGCTCTTGAGCCGATTCTGGAGCCTGGTAGAAATTTGGTCCGCTCTGTAGATTTTTTCTTTTGCCGGTCTTCGGATGCTGTGATTGATCCGCTCTGTAGATTTTCTTTTGCCGGTCTTTGAATACTGTGACTGATCCGGGTGGTATTCTGAAGTCCCCTTCCACAGTGGTCTGGAAACTGTCTTTCACCGTGGTCTAAGATGTACAGTGGCTCCTAAAGGGCACTAGTAGAGAGAAGAATAGTGTCTGATAGCAGCAGTCAGATGTGACTGGGACACTAAAAAGGTTTGTAGATTTGTTGGTTTTTAACAGTAGTTTGCTACGCGTTTCAGCCGTTGGCCTTTTTCAAGCTTAACTACTGTTGAGAGGTTTGGCGGTCTTTTTATTCATTCAAAGTGTCTCTTTAATTGGACCTATTAGTTCATTATTCAATTTGCGTTTGTACATTCACTGCAGCTGTTTAAATAATTTGGTTTGTAGGCATTTTTTTCAATGTCATCAAAAGTCTTTTACCATTTAGATTCTAAAAACATTTGAATGTTATCACGGTTCTTGAAAATGTAATCACTGTTCTTAAAAAAACTTATATTGTCCTAAGATTTTCATAAACCTTAGTTATCCTCATAAAATTTAAAAATAGAAATATTTTACCATAAAATTCATAAGTTTAAAATTATCTGTTCTATTATAATCGTTTGTTAAAAAGTTGGGGAGTTTTTATTTATTTTTATTTATATTTGATAGTAAAAACTAAATGTAGAACGGAAATTTCATAAACCTTAGTTTACCTCATAGATTTTCAAAACAGAATTTAAAAAACATGAGATGTTATACTATGAAATTCATAAGTTTAAAATTTAAAATGATCTATTCTATTAAAACCCAACCCAACTATTCAACAAACGATTTTAATAGAATAGATAATTTTAAATTTTAAACTTATGAATTTCATAGTATAACATCTCATGTTTTTTAAATTCTGTTTTGAAAATCTATGAGGTAAACTAAGGTTTATGAAATTTCCGTTCTACATTTAGTTTTTACAATCAAATATAAATAAAAATAAATAAAAATTCCCCAACTTTTTAACAAACGATTATAATAGAACAGATAATTTTAAACTTATGAATTTTATGGTAAAATATTTCTATTTTTACATTTTATGAGGATAACTAAGGTTTATGAAAATCTTAGGACAATATAAGTTTTTTTAAGAACTGTGATTACATTTTCAAGAACCGTGATAACATTCAAATGTTTTTAGAATCTAAATGGTAAAAGACTTTTGATGCCATTGAAAAAAATGCCTACAAACCAAATTATTTAAACAGCTGCAGTGAATGTACAAACGCAAATTGAATAATGAACTAATAGGTCCAATTAAAGAGACACTTTGAATGAATAAAAAGACCGCCAAACCTCTCAACAGTAGTTAAGCTTGAAAAAGGCCAACGGCTGAAACGCGTAGCAAACTACTGTTAAAAACCAACAAATCTACAAACCTTTTTAGTGTCATAGTCACATCTGACTGCTGCTATCAGACACTATTCTTCTCTCTACTATAACTAATCGGCTATAAGCTGAGCTCCAACCACAGTGAGCAATACAAAAGACTTTTTTTGGACAAAAAACGCCGCCCAAAAAAACGCCGGCACATAGTGCCCTTTAGGAGCCACTGTACATCTTAGACCACGGTGAAAGACAGTTTCCAGACCACTGTGGAAGGGGACTTCAGAATACCACCCGGATCAGTCACAGTATTCAAAGACCGGCGAAAGAAAATCTACAGAGCGGATCAATCACAGCATCCGAAGACCGGCAAAAGAAAAAATCTACAGAGCGGACCAAATTTCTACCAGGCTCCAGAATCGGCTCAAGAGCACAGTAAGTAAAATATTGCTCCTTACTGTTCACTTTCTCTTCAGACCGTAGAGCTCTGGTAAGTTTCCAATATACACAGTAACAACAATAGGAGTATACAAAATAACAGCACGCAACATTATATCAATCCAGATATATTTTCATCTCAAGAAATACTTTTTAATTAAGAAGTGACAAAGTGGATACTTTTATACAAAGACTTTTTAAACTCAAAAACCTTTTTAACTTGTCAAATTAATTGCATTTAAAACCCACCGGTGGTAATCAAAAAAACAATTTTTGGGCATCATCTTCTGATTCTATTGTTGTTTTAACACCACTCTTAAACTTGTCGGCCGACAAAAAAACCCTGTTCAGCATCTCTTCCCTGCGATTCTTTTTTATATATTTCAAGGCATTATGAACTAATTTTCAGACAATATTCTTACTATCATCTTCATTTACATTATTACATTTATATTGTTATATGTCTTTAGCAATAGTAGTACGTTATCAACTATTTTTATAATTCTGTATCAACTATTTTTATAATCCTGTATCAATGCATTATTGCTTTTTTTTTTTTTTGACTTTTTTATGTTATTGCACTAGGTATCCAATGTACTAGGTCCAAACACGTAGACTAGTCCTTAAAATCAAACTTGTTCCTATTGCAGGTTTATAATATATAAATTCTTAAAAATCCAATATTAAAACGTATCAAATACTTGTAAAAACCTCCATAGGTTCATCCACAGACGTGCCATCTAAGGGCACAGACACATATGTGTTTTAATGTATATATTTATATCTGACTTCTTGTAATTAATAAAACATATTCTTTAAGAACAAAATACGTTATAAGACTGACATTATATAATTTTTCTTCAATACATTTGAACATTTTTTATCCTACTTTCACAAGGGTATAAGCATTCAATTGCGCCCCTACTCCTAAACTCACACTTCTCCGGCACACCTAAATTCTATGGCTGATGGATTTGATTCTCTCTCTAGTTCTAGCATGTTTGCTATGGCGACAGAGTCACCTTGACTTAGAACTATTGGGTTTCCTATTTCTCTGCTGGTTGTATCTGTTTTTGCAAAATGTCTTTGCATTGTTAACTTTCGTATAAACTTACTTGTGTTAATAAACAAGTCAAACGAGTTAGGTTTTTTGTGGGGGCGAATGACAAGCCTTTCTTAAGAAGACTTTCCTCTTCTATAGTTAAAATGTGACTAGATAAGTTGAATATGTTTGTTTTCTTTGTTAACTGAATCAGTGTTTGTAGTGGTATTTCTTTTACAAGATATGACGAGTCCATGGATTTCATCCTTACTTATGGGATTACGCCTCCTGGTCAGCAGGAAGTGGCAAAGAGCACCACAGCAGAGCTGTATATATAGCCCCTTCCTTCCCTCCCACTCCAGTCATTCTCTTTGCCTGTGTTAGTGATAGGAAGAGGTAAAGTGAGGTTTTAGTTTAGATTCTTCAATCAAGAAGTTTTTTATTTTAAAATGGTGCCATTTTTCTCGGGGAGGAATCGTCAGTCAACTTCCTAAGAGGAGTGGTGACATCGTATTTTCTGCCCTGATGTTGATGATCTTAGCAAACATTATCTAAGATCTTGCTGGTTCCCACAGAGTGGTTGAAGGTAGTGTAAAGAAACATCTTCAGTATGGAGAACCGTGTCATGCTACAAGCAGCATTGAGGTATGTTCAGTCATTTGTTTCTGGGGAGACTAGATGCATCAGAACAGGCTGACATTATTCCCTAACTGGGGAGGGGTAATCAGTAGGCACTATATGAAAGGAAATGGTATACCTGGAATTCCCTCTTATTTTGATTACTAAAACTGATGGCTCAACACTTAAGCATATCAGTTTGTTTGGTGTTTTACTTTTGCATATACTGTGTGGGCTGACGCTGGGAGATGCGGTTTGCTGCTTAAGTGCTGTCGTTATTATGTCATTATAACTGGCTTGGCAGAGAGCAATATTCAATGTTTTGTTGCGCTTTTATTATTTAAAGTGTGTGTGAGGGGCACATGGCATTTTCTAGTGATTAAGTTGGGAAACCGACATGGTGTTTTTCTTCCCATGCGGGTCTCAGTACGGCTGCGCAGTATTCATCTGGAGCGGCAGCAAGATCCTGGGTTCCGGTGGGTCCTAAGTCAGTTTGTACACGAAGGGTACAGAGAGACCTAGGAGCGCTACTCAAGGAGGATCAGTGTGATCTGGGGGCGGGTAGGCACTTTTAATTGTTGCAAACGTTGTTTTGACTGATAACAGAAAAAATGTTGCGCTTTTATTATTTAAAGGTGCAGTACACTTTTTAGTTCAAAATTTTTTGACTATATGATTTGACTTCAGGCTCAATATATCAAGTAAAGACCGACTATTACTGCTATTACTAGTCTGTTTAACATGTCTGAACTTGAGGAAAGTACTTGTTCTATGTGTTTGGATGCCATTGTGGAACCCCCTCTTACTTTTTGTCCCTCATGTACTGAAAGGGCCTTACAATGTAAAGAACAGATTTTCTTTAAGGAAAGTGTGTCTAAGGATGCTTCTCAGTCTGATGAGAATCAGGGTATGCCGCTACTTACTCCCCAAGTGTCTCAACCTTTAACGCCCACCCAAGCGACGCTGGGTTCTTCAACCGCGTCCACTTCATTTACTCTGCAGGACATGACTGCAGTTATGTCATCTACCCTTACAGAGGTTTTATCTAAGTTGCCAGTGTTACAGGGCAAACGCAGCAGGACAGAAGCCAATTCGAATCCTGCGACTTCTGATGCTTTGTTGGCTATTTCCGATGTACCCTCACAGGGATCTGAATTGGGGGTCAGGGAACTTCTGTCTGAGGGGGAACTTTCCGACTCGGGAAGTGTGTTACCTCAGACGGACTCGGACGTCATGTCCTTTAGATTTATCCAGTGAAAAAAAGTTGTCAGGAGCACCAAAAAGCGAGTTAAAAAGCAAACTTTATTGATTAACAAAAATGGTTAATTAACCCCCAGGGTAAGAGTGATAAAAAAACATTGAAAAACAGAAAACAAAAAGGCTGACTGGTTTCGGCGTCTGCCTTAATCCTAGCCTGATCCTTTAGATTTAAGCTTGAACACCTCTGCCTGTTACTTCGGGAGGTTTTAGCGACTCTGGATGACTGTGAATCTATTATGGTACCACCAGAGAAATTGTGTAAGATGGACAAATACTTAGAGGTGCCTGCTTACTCTGATGTTTTTCCGGTTCCTAAGAGAATCTCGGAAATTATTACGCGGGAATGGGAAAGACTGGGTATCCGGTTCTCACCTTCTCCTAATTTTAAGAAAATGTATCACATATCTGACACTGTCCGGGACTCTTGGCAAACAGTCCCTAAGGTGGAGGGAGCTATATCTACCCTGGCTAAGCGTACAACTATTCCTATTGAGGGCAGTTGTGCTTTCAAAGACCCTGTGGATAAGAAATTGGAGGGTCTTCTAAAAAAGTTATTTATTCATCAGGGTTTCCTTTTACAACCGACGGCCTGCATTGTACCAGTTACAACTGCGGCGGCCTTCTGGTTTGACGCCTTAGAAGAGTCTCTTAAGACTGAGACTCCATAGAGGACATTTTAGATAGAATTAAGGCTCTTAAGCTGGCTAATTATTTTATTACGGATGCCGCCTTTTAGATTGCAAAATTGGCGGCTAAGATTGTCGGATTCGCCATTTTAGCGCGTAGAGCGTTATGGTTAAAATCTTAGTCTGCTGATGTGTCATCTAAGTCAAAGCTTTTGGCTATTCCTTTCAAAGGAAAAAACCCTATTCGGGCCTGACATTACGGGAGGTAAGGGTCATCTCCTACCTCAAGATAGAACAACTAAACTGAGGGGTAAACAAAATAATTTTCATTCCTTTTGGAACAAGGGTAAACAACCCAAGAAGCCTGTTGCTGCTACAAAGACAGCATGAAGGGGAGGCCCCCGATCCGGGACCGGATCTAGTAGGGGGCAGACTTTCTCTCTTTACCCAGGCTTGGGTAAGAGATGTTCAGGACCCCTGGACACTGGAAATCGTGTCCCAAGGGTATCAACTGGAATTCAAAAATTCTCTCCCAAGGGGGAGGTTTCTTCTTTCACGATTGTCTGTAGACCAGACAAAAAGAGAGGCGTTCTTACGTTGTGTAAAAGACCTCTCTACTATGGGAGTAATTTGTCCCGTTCCAATACTGGAACAGGGGCAGGGGTTTTACTCAAATCTTTTCGTGGTCCCCAAAAAAGAGGGCACGTTTCAACCTATTTTAGATCTAAAGAGTCTAAACAAGTTTCTCAGAGTCCCATCCTTCAAGATGGAGACTATTCAAACAATTCTACCATTGATCCAGGAGGGTCAATATATGACTACCGTGGTTTTGAAGGATGCATATCTTCATATTCCTATCCACAATGATCATCACCAGTTCCTAAGGAACTTGATTCCTCAGACAAGGGTCACCTTTTTAGGTTTCCAGATAGATCCAGTGTCCATGACTCTGTCTCTAACAGACAAGAGACGTTTAAAATTGGTTGCAGCCTGTCGGCACCTTCAGTCTCAGTCATTCCCTTCAGTGGCTATGTGCATGGAAGTTTTAGGTCTCATGACTGCAGCATCGGACGCGATCACCTTTGCTCGTTTTCACATGAGACCTCTACAGCTTTGTATGCTGAACCAATGGTGCAGGAATTATACAAAGATATCACAATTAATATCCTTAAATCCCAATGTACGACACTCTCTAACGTGGTGGATAGATCACCATCGTTTAGTTCAAGAGGCTTCTTTTGTTCGGCCAACCTGGACTGTGATCACAACAGAGTCTTTCAGGTTGTGGAGCTGTTTGGGGATCTCTGACAGCACAAGGGGTTTGGAAATCTCAAGAGGCGAGATTACCAATAAATATTTTAGAACTCCGTGCAATTCTCAGAGCTCTTCAGTTTTGGCCTCATTTGTTTTCAGACAGACAATATCACAACAGTGGCATATGTCAATCATCAGGGTGAGACTCACAGTCCCCAAGCTATGAAAGAAGTATCTTGGATACTTGCTTGGGCGGAATCCAGCTCCTGTCTAATCTCTGTGGTACATATCCCAGGTGTAGACAATTGGTAGGCGGATTATCTCAGCCGCCAGACTTTACATCCAGGGGAGTGGTCTCTCCATCCCAATGTATTTTCTCAGATTGTTCAGATGTGGGGTCTTTCAGAGATAGATCTGATGGCCTCTCATCTAAAAAAGAAACTTCCCAGATACCTGTCCAGGTCCAGGGATGTACAGGCGGAAGCAGTGGATGCGCTTACACTTCCTTGGTGTTATCATCCTACTTACATTTTCCCGCCTCTAGTTCTCCTAGTTCTCCTTCCAAGAGTGATCTCCAAAATCATCATGGAACAATCATTTGTGCTGCTGGGGCTCCAGCATGGCCACACAGGTTTTGGTATGCGGATCTGGTTTGGATGTCCAGTTGCCTGCCTTGGCCACTTCCGTTACGGCCAGACCTACTATCTCAAGGTCCGTTTTTCCATCAGGATCTCAAATCATTCAATTTGAAGGTATGGAAATTGAACGCTTAGTTCTAAGTCATAGAGGTTTCTCTGACTCAGTGATTAATACTATGTTACAAGCTTGTAAATCTGTCTCTAGAAAGATTTATTATAGAGTTTGGAAGACTTACATTTCATGGTGTTCTTCTCATAAATTCTCCTGGCATTCTTTTAGAATTCCTAGAATTTTACAGTTTCTTCAGGTTTGGATAAAGGTTTGTCTGCAAGTTCCTTGAAAGGACAAATCTCCGCTCTTTCTGTTTTATTTCACAGAAAGATTGCTATACTTCCTGATATACATTGTTTTGTACAGGCTTTAGTTCGTATTAAGCCTGTCATTAAATCAATTTCTCCTCCTTGGAGTCTTAATTTGGTTCTGCAGGCCTTACGGGCTCCTCCATTTGAACCTATGCATTCTTTGGACATTAAACTACTTTCTTTGAAAGTGTTGTTCCTTTTGGCCATCTCTTCTGCTAGAAGAGTTTCTGAGCTATCTGCTCTTTCTTGTGAGTCTCCTTTTCTGATTTTTCATCAGGATAAGGCAGTTTTGCGGACTTCTTTTCAATTTTTACCTAAGGTTGTGAATTCTAACAACATTAATAGAGAAATTGTTGTCCCTTCCTTATGTCCTAATCCTAAGAATTCTTTGGAAAGATCCTTGCATTCTTTGGATGTGGTCAGAGCTTTGAAATATTATGTGGAAGCTACTAAAGATTTCAGGAAGACTTCCAGTCTATTTGTTTTATTTTCTGGTCCTAGGAAAGGTCAGAAGGCTTCTGCTATTTCCTTGGCTTCTTGGTTGAAACTTTTGATTCATCAAGCTTATTTGGAGTGGGGTCAGGCCCCGCCTCAGAGAATTACAGCTCATTCTACTAGATCAGTCTTCACTTCGTGGGCTTTTAAGACTGAAGCTTCAGTTGATCAGATTTGCAAAGCAGCAACTTGGTCTTCTTTGCATACATTTACTAAATTCTACCGTTTTGATGTATTTGCTTCTTCGGAAGCAGTTTTTGGTAGAAAAGTTCTTCAGGCAGCTGTTTCAGTTTGATTCTTCTGCTTTTGATTTAAGTTTTTTTCTTTCAATTATGAAAATAAACTAATTTTTTTGGGTTGTGGATTAATTTTTTTCAGCGGAAAATGGCTGTTTTTATTTTATTCCCTCCCTCTCTAGTGACTCTTGAGTGGAGATCCACATCTTGGGTATTGCTATCCCATACGTCACTAGCTCATGGACTCTTGCCAATTACATGAAAGAAAACATAATTTATGTAAGAACTTACCTGATAAATTCATTTCTTTCATATTGGCAAGAGTCCATGAGGGCCACCCTTTTTATGGTGGTTATGATTTTTTGTATAAAGCACAATTATTTCCAAATTGCTTTTGTTGATGCTTTCTACTCCTTTCTTTATCACCCAACTGCTTGGCTATTCGTTAAACTGAATTGTGGGTGTGGTGAGGGGTGTATTTATAGGCATTTTGAGGTTTGGGAAACTTTGCCCCTCCTGGTAGGATTGTATATCCCATACGTCACTAGCTCATGGACTCTTGCCAATATGAAAGAAATGAATTTATCAGGTAAGTTCTTACATAAATTATGTTTTTTATTTCCAGCTAAAATTTAAGTGACCCAGACCATTTTTCAATTTTCTTACTGTTAAGGACCAGGGCTGTTTTTACATTTCTGTGGTGTTTGTGTTTAGCTGTAATTTTCCTCTTACTCATTTACTGTACTCACACATATTATATACCGTTTTATCTCTTACGCATCTACAACCACCAAAAAACAACCATGGTAAATAGTTTCTAGATTTTGTCCTGAGTTTAGAAATACCCAATGTTTACATGTTCTTTGCTTTTTTTGCAAGTTATAGAGCAATAAGTACAAGTAGCACGATTTAGGCCCATTTTTGTATATTTCATGCCACCATTTCACTGCCAAATGTGATCAAATAAAAATAAAACGTTCACTTTTTCACAAACTTTAGGTTTCTCACTGAAATTATTTACAAACAGCTTGTGCAATCATGGCACAAATGGTTGTAAATGCTTCTCTGGGATCCCCTTTTCTCAGAAATAGCAGACATATATGGCTTTGGCATTGATTTTTGGTAATTAGAAGGCCGCTAAATGCAGCTGCGCACCACACTTGTATTATGCCCAGCAGTAAAGAAGTTAATTAGGTAGCTTGTAGGATTAATTTTAGCTTTAGTGTATAGATTACCCTCCCACCTGACACATCCCACCTGTTGATCTCTCTCAAACAACTCTCTTCCCTCTCCCACCCAACAATTGTCACCTCCATCTTAAGTACTGGCAGAAAGTTTGCCAGTACTAAAATAAAAGGCTTTTATATATATATATATATATTTTCTTTTATATTTATACTGCAGTGTAGGATCCCCCTTTAGCCCCCAACCTCCCTGATCCCCCCCCAAACAGCTCTCTAACCCTCTCCCCTCTACAGATTTGCCACCATCCAGCTGTCTTAGTGTAGCTGCCCCCTCTCAATACCCTACCCCCTCCCAGATCTCTTTCCGAACATGTATCCCCCCTCTCCCTCCTTCCCACTCACTAAACTTTTGCCGTAGTGTAGCGGACCCACCCGCTCCTGCCCCCTCACGCCCGCCGGCTGCTCCTGCCCCCTCATGCCCACTCCTGGTCCTCTCATGCCCGCTCCCAAACCTCACACCTCTTTACGACCTGCCCCTGCAATGGGCCGTCCACCCGCCTCCCTCCTATCCCTCCCACGACACCAACATTTGGCTCCATTGCTGGCCATTGCAGAGAGGGCTCTCAGAGTGGCCTTCTCTGCATCGGTTGCTTACTAGAGGGTATTGCATGATGGCTCAATATCGATGGAACGCTACAATACCATGAAAGAAACAGAAAGCGATCACGATCGCTTCCAGCACTTAAAACCCCTGTAGGACGTGCCTGGCACATCCTCGGTCGTTAAGTGGTTAAATAACAAAAATGTTTATTCTGCAAGACAGGCACTAATACAACTGCCATTTTAAGCACAAGGCAGACTTAAACTGCTTCACTAATGTGCCAAATGCTGATAAAAATCAATAAAATAGGGAGGGGCAGGGGAGTTCTTTCTGGGTGTATCTTCAGCTTTCTCACAACTCATATTCTCTAAACATTTTAAATCTGCATGTCTCGCTGAGTTAAAGGGACAGTAAACATCTTGTTATTATAAGACATTTCTCTTGCGTTGCTATAGAACAACATATCAAATCTTAACATTTATATAACAAGTTAACATCCTTTTTACTGCAATTAGTTTTCAGTAATCAATCTCCACCCACTGTTATTTGGGGGAGCCATTCTGGGCTTTAGTCCACAGACAATAAGGCTAGTTGCTGGCATAAAGTTAGTATACAAGCATTGTTCTGTATTTTTTTTATAAAATCACTTAGGAACGGTTTTGTTGTAGAATTAGCCATGATAAATCAGTAGAGTGCATTTCAAGTTCTGAGAGTTAGAAAGTTGTTAGAATTAGAAGTGGTTTCATTTCATATAACCAAACGCTATATAAAAATACCAAGGTGTTTACTGTTCACTTATGTATTTATTAAAAACAATTACTTCATTTCAGGGTCAAGGTAGCTCTTTAGACACAAATGGTTGACCATTTATAGCTATACATAAATAGGATATCAGGACCCTAAAGTTATTGTTTCTCTTGCAAGGTGTATCCAGTCCACGGATTCATCCTTTACTTGTGGGATATTCTCATTCCCTACAGGAAGTGGCAAAGAGAGCACACAGCAGAGCTGTCCATATAGCTCCCCCTCTAGCTCCACTCCCCAGTCATTCTCTTTGCCGACTCTAAGCACTAGGCTCTCTCTACGGGAGGGTAAAGTGAATGTGATGTTAGAATTGTAGTTTTATATCTTCAATCAAAAGTTTGTTATTTTTAAATGGTACCGGTTTGTACTATTTACTCTCTAGCAGAAAAGTGATGAAGATTTCTGCTGAGAGGAAAATGATTTTAGCATGTTGTAACTAAAATCCACTGCTGTTCCCACACAGGACTGAGGAGTACCAGAAAACTTCAGTTGGGGGGAACAGTTTGCAGGCTTGACTGCAATGAGGTATGTTCAGTCATTTATTTCTAGACATGACTGAGATAATGCTAGAAGACTGACAAGATCCCCATGTGGGGAGGGTAAGCTATGTTCTGAGACTTAGTAAAGAATTGAATGCTTACATAACAGGGCTAATTAGGCTGGTTGACACTAATTCAGGGCAATCGATTATTTGTTTAAGAAATACTCGTTAGAGACACTTTTTTAAGCACTTTGGAGTGTTTTTCTGGGGTTATTATCCACATGGCAAACATTTAGTCACTTGGAATTGATTTTTGTAGGCCTCACAACTCCGGAGTGGAGTGGGAGGGGCCTAATTTTGCGCCTCAGATGCGCAGTTAGAGTTGAAAGACACTTTAGGCTGCTTCACATGGAGGGTCCAGCTGCTGATTGAGGACCTAAAAGAAGCTTTTTTCCCCCAAAACTGATCCCTAAGGGCAGGTAGGGCCACAGCAGTAACTTAACCGCAGATTAGGGGTTAATACTATTTATTATAGGGTTAGTGAGGCGGATTAGGGGTTAATAACTTTATTATAGTAGCGGTACGGTCCGCTCGGCAGATTAGGGGTTAATAAGTGTAGGCAGGTGGAGGCGACGTTGAGGGGGGCAGATTAGGGGTTAATAAATATAATATAGGGGTCGGCGGTGTTAGGGGCAGCAGATTAGGGGTACATAAGGATAACGTAGGTGGCGGCGCTTTGCGGTCGGCAGATTAGGGGTTAATAAGTGTAGGTAGCTGGCGGCGACGTTGTGGGGGGCAGATTAGGGGTTAATAAATATAATATAGGGGTCGGCGGTGTTAGGGGCAGCAGATTAGGGGTACATAAGGATAATGTAAGGAGCGGCAGATTAGGGGTTAAAAATAAAATGCAGGTGTCAGCGATAGCGGGGGCGGCAGATTAGGGGTTAATAAGTGTAAGGTTAGGGGTGTTTAGACTCGGGGTACATGTTAGGGTGTTAGGTGCAGACTTAGGAGGTGTTTCCGCATAGCAAACAATGGGGCTGCGTTAAGAGCTGAACGCTGCTTTTTTGCAGGTGTTAGGTTTTTTTTCAGCTCAAACAGCCCCATTGTTTTCTATGGGGGAATCGTGCACGAGCACGTTTTTGAGGCTGGCCGCTTGCGCAAGCAACTCTGGTATCGAGAGTTGAAGCTGCGTTAAAAATGCTCTACGCTCCTTTTTTGGAGCCTAACGCAGCCTTTATGTGGACTCTCAATACCAGAGTTATTTTTATGGTGCGGCCAGAAAAAAGCCGGCGTTAGATTTTCGGGTCGTTACCGACAAAACTCCAAATCTAGCCGTAAGCTAGCTACAAAATAACTAATAGTTATAATATTGTAGCTATCTTAGGTTTTATTTTTATTTCACAAGTAATTTTGTATTTATTTTAACTAGGTAGACTAGTTATTAAATAGTTATTAACTATTTACTAGCTACCTAGTTAAAATAAATTCTAATTTACATGTACAATAAAACCTAACCTGCCTCACACTAAAACCTAACATTACAATAAAATGAAAAAAATTAAATCAAAAGCAATTATCTAAATTACAAAAAAAATAAACACTAAATTACACAAAATAAAAAACGAAATTATCAAAAATAAAAATGAATTACTCCTAATCTAATAGCCCTATCAAAATAAAAAAGCATGCCCCAAATAAAAAACCCTAGTCTACACTAAACTGCCAATGGCCCTTAAAAGGGTCTTTTGCGGGGCATTGCCCCAAAGAAATCAGCTCTTTTAGCTGTAAAAAAAATACAAACACCCCCCAACAGTAAAATCCACCACCCACACAACCAAACCCCCCAAATAAAAACCTATCTAAATAAACCTAAGATAACCATTGCCCTGAAAAGGGCATTTGGATGGGCATTGCCCTTAAAATGGCATTTAGCTCTTTTACTGCCCAAACCCTAAGCTAAAAATAAAACCCACCCAATAAACCCTTAAAAAAACCCTAACAATAACCCCCGACGATCCACTTACAGATTTCGAAGACCGGACATCCATCCTCATCAAGACGGCAGAAGTCTTCATCCAAGCGGGCAGAAGTCCTCATTGAATGTGGCATCCCTCACATTCCGATTGGATGAAAGCTCAATCCTATTGGCTGATTGCAACAGTCAATAGGATTTTTTCCCCCTTAATTCCTATTGGCTGATACAATTCTATCAGCCAATCGGAATGTGAGGGATGCCATCTTGGATGACGTACCTTAAAGGGAAACTTCATTCTACGTTGACCATCGGAAGAGGAGGATGCTCCGCGCCGGATGTCTTGAAGATGGACCCGCTCCGCGCCGGATGGATGAAGATAGAAGATGCCGTCTGGATTAAGACTTCTGCTGGCTTCGATGAGGACTTCAGCCCGCTTGGATGAGGATGGATGTCCGGTCTTCGAAAACTGCAAGTGGATCGTCGGGAGTTAGTGTTAGGTTTTTTAAGGGTTTATTGGGTAGGTTTATTTTTAGCTTAGGGTTTGGGCAGTAAAAGAGCTAAATGCCTTTTTAAGTGCAATGCCCATCCAAATACAATGGTTAGCTTATGTTTATTTAGATAGGTTTTTATTTGGGGGTTTTGGTTGTGTGGGTGGTGGGTTTTACTGTTGGGGGGTTGTTTGTATGTTTTTTTTATAGGTAAAAGAGCTGATTTCTTTGGGGCAATGCCCCGCAAAAGGCCCTTTTAAGGGCGATTGGCAGTTTAGTGTAGGCTAGTTTTTTTTTTTATTTTGGGGGGCTTTTTTATTTTGATGGGGCAATTAGATTAGGAGTAATTCGTTTTTATTTTTAATAATTTAGTTTTTTATTTTGTGCAATTTAGTGTTTATTTTTTTGTAATTTAGATAATTTTATTTGATTAATTTAATTTAATATAATTTATTTTATTGTAAAGTTAGTTTTTAGTGTAAGGCAGGTAAGGTTTTATTTTACAGGTAACTGTATTTATTTTAGCTAGGTAGTTAGTAAATAGTTAATAACTATTTACTAACTAGTCTACCTAGTTAAAATAAATACAAACTTATCTGTTAAATAAAAATAAAACCTAAGATAGCTACAATATAACTATTAGTTATATTGTAGCTAGCTTAGGTTTTATTTTACAGGTAAGTATTTAGTTTTAAATAGGTATTATTTAGGTGATAATTGTAAGTTTTATTTAGATTGATTTTAATTATATTTAAGTTAGGGGATGTTAGGGTTAGGGTTACGTTAGGTTTATGCTTAGAGTTACGTTAATGTTAGGGTTTGGTTTAGGGGTTAATATATTTATTTAGTGTTAGTGATGTTGGAGGCCAGAGGTTTAGGGGTTAATAACTTTAGTATAGTGGGGGCGGCAGATTAGGTGTTAATAACTGTTATGTAGGTGGCGTTGATGTTAAGTGTGGCAGATTAGGGGTTAATAAGTGGATTTAGGTGGCGGCGATGTTAGGGGCAGCAGATTAGGGGTTAATAACATTATGTAGGTGGCGGCGATGTTAGGGGCAGCAGATTAGGGGTTAATAACATTATGTAGGTGGCAGCGATGTTGGTGGCGGCAGATTAGGGGTTAATAACTGTAATGTAGGTGGTGACAATGTTAGAGGCAGCAGATTAGGGGTGTTTAGACATGGTTTTTATGTTAGGGTGTTAGGTTTAAACGTAACTTTTTCTTTCCCCATAGACATCAATGGGGCTGCGTTACAGAGCTTTTTTTTCTGCGATCGCAGGTGTTAGGCTTTTTTTTTTGCCGGCTCTCCCCACTGATGTATATGGGGAAATCGTGCCCAAGCACGTCACAGCAGCCCTTGTATTTGGGTGAAGCATGGAGCTTAACGCCACCATATCGCCCGCGCAAGCCTGCTTTTTGCAATCCTGTAATAGCAGCGCTATGAAAGGTGAGCGGTCAAAATAACGTACACGTAATTAGCGATCAGCCATAACGTGATAACGTCTAATCTAGCCGATAGTGCAGTATTGTATATATCAATGAATCGGTACCCACATAAGGTTGAACTATCAACTAGCTTTAAGTATTGTGCTCAGTAATTAAGAAATCCCAGGTTATGGTAAAATTATTCCAATGTATTAAAATGCTACATATGTGTCACGCCGCTCCTCAGAACTCCTCGGCTTCTCTCGCCACTCCGTTGCTATGGCCATTGCCATGGATGCTGCGGTTCCATTGAGCGAACTGCGATGATGTCATCGCCGCACGTCATTTCCCCTCCGATGTCGGTCTGTGAGTCCTCTTGGCACGAATCTGCACCTATGTAAGTACCTGCGTTACTTACCTTCAGTGCCCAAGTATAGGTTAGTCTAGTGCTTATTCTGAACTGCTGTTACTTTGATTCCCTTATTGTTACCAAACTCTGCTTGTCTGACCACTCTGCTGCTTAACCCTTGAATTGCTGGATTGCCTTATTGTTACTGAACTCTTCTTGTCTGACCACTCTGCTGCTTAACCCTTGAATTGCTGGATTGTCTTATTGTTACTAAACTCTGTCTGACCATTCTGATGCTTAACCCTTGAATTGCTGGATTACCTTATAGTTACTGAACTCTGCTTGTCTGACCATTCTACTGGTTTATCCCTGAATTGCTAAACTGCTGGATTACCTTTTGTTGCTGACCTCTGCCTGTTCCTGACCATTCTATTGGTTTACCCCTGAACTGCTAAACTGTTGGATTATCAGAGAACAAAGATATATGGAGAAGCTCTAAAAGAAGCTAAAGGTGTAATAGTAAACATAGTATGAGATATATAACTTGCTATGCAAAAGGATTTAATCAAACATTCAAATAGAGTACAAATCCTGTAAAGATAGAATACATAAATGTAAAGACATTAAAAATCGGACGTCTCCGATATAATAAAAAACACAAGACTGGATAAAAACAAATGACTGCTGTTGCCAATAAGATAGATTAAGTCTCTGTATTATTCAGATAGATTGCATGGGCCCTCAAAAGGATCACATAAGGGGATCAGTTCCAGGTAAGATTCATACGTATTACCTTCTAAAGTTCCGTCTGTTTGCTCGATAACACCTCCGTGAGGCGTATGCGTGTCCAGTGACGTCACTGGTCGGGGGTGTTGTCTCCAAGAAAAGATCCTATTCGTCAGGATCCCTGACAAGCTGAGCATAGCGGCCGCTATAATGTAGATAGATGAAAAGAAGTATCCCCGCTCTTAGTGCAACACAGCACGCAGGGTTAGACTCGTTACTTGTATCGGCTTACATCCGAATCTCTCTTTAAGACCTTCTTGCAGCCCACTGGCTTAAATGCAGAATCTTGGAACCGGCTTGGCTTGAGACCGTGTCTTTTCCCAGTGCGGTCCTAGTACTCTCTGTGGAATTGCATACAGCACAGTAGATTTAGCTGAAAACCTTGTACTTCTCAGTATAATATTAGAGTCCTTATAGGTGTAGTAAAAAGTACAGGGTAGCTGTGGCTTATCATCAACACGTTTCTCCCTCTTACAGGGCTTTCTCAAGATTTTCTTTCTTGAGAAAGCCCTGTAAGAGGGAGAAACGCGTTGATGATAAGCCACAGCTACCCTGTACTTTTTACTACACCTATAAGGACTCTAATATTATACTGAGAAGTACAAGGTTTCCAGCTAAATCTACTGTGCTGTATGCAATTCCACAGAGAGCACTAGGACCGCACTGGGAAAAGACACAGTCTCAAGCCAAGCCGGTTCCAAGATTCTGCATTTAAGCCCGTGGGCTGCAAGAAGGTCTTAAAGAGAGATTCGGATGTAAGCCGATACAAGTAACGGGTCTAACCCTGCGTGCTGTGTTGCACTAAGAGCGGGGATACTTCTTTTTATCTATCTACATTATAGCGGCCGCTATACTCAGCTTGTCAGCGATCCTGACCAATAGGATCTTCTCTTGGAGACAACACCCCCGACCAGTGACGTCACTGGACACGCATACGCCTCACGGAGGTGTTATCGAGCAAACAGACGGAACTTTAGAAGGTAATACGTATGAATCTTACCTGGAACTGATCCCCTTATTTGATCCTTTTGAGGGCCCATGCAATCTATCTAAATAATACAGAGACTTAATCTATCTTATTGGCAACAGCAGTCATTTGTTTTTATCTAGTCTTGTGTTTTTTATTATATCGGAGATGTCCGATTTTTAATGTCTTTACATTTATGTATTCTATCTTTACAGGATTTGTACTCTATTTGAATGTTTGATTAAATCCTTTTGCATAGCAAGTTATATATCTCATACTGTGTTTACTATTACACCTTTAGCTTCTTTTAGCGCTTCTCCATATATCTTTGTTCTCTGATTATCCTTTTTTCCCTAACGTGAGGGACTTTAGGGTTGGAGCAGTTTGGTGCCTCTTGCGCAAACTTTAATATACACATATAAACTGTTGGATTACCTTTGTTGCTGACCTCTTCCTGTTCCTGACCATTCTACTGGTTAACCCATGCACTGCTAAACTGCTGGATTGCCTTTCTGTTGCCAAACTCTGACCATTCTCTACCTTAATCTTATTGCCATGAAGGACTACCCTGTCTACCGTGAGTACTGCTTACCTCATTTCTTAAACTTACTTTGTTCTGGGATATTTCCTTATCCTTGCACTTGACGCCGGGATAAGAAGACTACTGGCTAAGTTTGGTCTGATAGGGAAATATCCCACAAGCATTACATTATACTTGGGCCATGGACCCAAATGAGGTAGCAAGTGCAGTCTCTGTTCAGGGAAAGACCCTGGGAACCCATGCCATACACTTGCAGAATGTGGATTCTAAACTAGAGGCTATAACCGCTATGCTCTCCTTACTGGTTGCAGAGAAAAATGCAGCTCATGTTCCCACTCCTGTCCCTGCTGCTAGTACTGCAACCTCCCCCCCTGCTTCTGATAGTATACCCCGGATACCGTTGCCTGACAAATATGAGAGTACTACTGACTGTAGGGGTTTACTCAACCAGTGCAGGCTGCACTTCCGCAATGATCCTCACACCTTCCAGTCTCATCAGTCAAAGGTCACTTTTATAATTTATTGAAAGTCAAGGCTTTAGCCTGGGTCTCTCCCCTTTTGGAACAGAGTGCTCAGCTCCTGAATGATGCAGATACCTTATTATTTGGGACCTCTGTCTGCACTTCTGCTGCAGAATACTCTTTCTTGGATCCCCACTAGAGCAATAGATCTGTGTCATAATACACCATCGAGCTTCGCACCTTGGCATTTGAAACCAATTGGGATGACAGTGCTCTCAAAGTGGCCTTCAGGTGAGGCCTACATGAGCACATCAAGGATGAGCTCACTTATCGTGATGTTCCATCTTCCTTGGATGAATTCATAACACTTTGCATCAGTCTGGATTCTCACTTTCAGGAGAGACAAGCTGAGAGAGAGAACTTGCAGAATCCTTCCCTCTCGTCCTTCTACTTGTCCAGTCTCTAGACTATCATATACCCCCTCAGTACCTCCAGTTACCTCTGAAGAAGAACCCATGGATCTCTCTTCCCTTAAGCCCTCTAAATCTGAAAGACAGAAAAGCAGGAGATTAAGACTGTGTTTCTAATGTGGTTCTAATTCACACCAACTTAAGAATTGTGATATACTGTCGGGAAAAGCCAACGCTTAGAGGATAAAAATGGGGTACCTCTAAGCCTGGCCACTACTAATTTCCCTCACTCTTCTCGGATCCTGGTACCTGTTAACCTTACCTTTCTTCAGAATTCTGTCCACGCTCAAGCCTTTATTGATTCAGGGTCAGCTGGAAATTTTCTAGATCACCCTTTCATGATTCACGCATGATTCACCACTCTGGATGGCACTCCCCTTGGATCAGGTTTAATCAATTTTGAATCAGTACCCCTAACCATGACTGTGGGAGTCCTACATATCGAACAGTTGCAGTTCAATGTCATTCATTCTCCTGCACAATCAGTTTTCATTGGTCTTCCATGGCTACGTAAGCACAAGCCTCCTGGGGTAAATCCTGTTTTCACTCCTGCCTGGCTAAGGTTACACCGCTGCATCACGTCCCTATAGCCAGCCTTCTGACCCCTTCTAATCTTCCCTCAGTATATGCAGAATTTAAGGATGTTTTTGAAAAGAAAGCAGTTGATATGCTGCCACCTCACTGACCTTACAACTGCAAAATTGACCTCTTTCCTGGAGCCCCACTTCAAAGGGAGAACTTATCCGCTCTCCAAACCTGAAACCAAGGCCATGGAGGAAAATATCCAAGAGAACCTAGCTAAAGGCTTTATTCGCACTTGCTCTTCTCCTGCCGGGGCTAGCTTCTTTTTTGTCAGTAAAAAGGATAGTGGTCTCAGACCCTATATCGACTACAGAGCCCTAAACAACATTACAATCAAGAATAGTTATCCTATTCCTTTGATCACTGAATTATATGATTCACTCCAAAATGCTTGCTACTTTACAAAGTTGGATCTACGTGGGGCATATAATCTCATTCGTATCTTCCAGGGACATGAGTGGAAGACTGCCTTCAACACGAGATCAGGGCATTTACGAATACCTTGTAACGCCTTTTGGGTTGTGCAATGCCCCTGCTGTCTTCAAAGCATTCATCAATTATGTCTTCCGCGACCTCCTTAATCGCACTGTCATCGTCTATTTGGATGACATTGATCAAGTCCAGATCCAATTCCTTGTATATGTCATCTCAAAGGAGGGTTTTGCCATGGATCCTACAAAACAAAACGCAGTTCTGGAATGGCCTCAACCCACCTCATTAAAGGAACTACAGAGATTCTTGAGGTTTACCAACTATTATTGCAAGTTTATAAAGAACTTCTCCCAAATCATTGCTCCACTCACTCCACACACTGCGCTGACTAAACAAAACAGAGACTGCAAGAATTGGCCTCCTGTAGTTGTGGATGCTTTCTCTCATCTGAAAAAGGTATTTTGTTCTACTCCTGTGCTCCATCATCCTGATCCTGACCTAAAGTTCAATCTAAAGGTTGATGCCTCAGAGATAGGAGCTGGTACAGTCATAACCTAAAGGGACCCTTTAACCTCCAAGTTGCACCCTGTTTTTTTTCCAAACGGTGTACTCCTGCAGAGAGGAATTATGATGTGGGTAATAGTGAACTCTTAGCCATTAATTGCGTCATTGGCTAGAGGGTACCACCAACCTCATTCAGATTCTCACTGACCACAAGAATCTGACGTACCTAGAGACTGCTCATTGACTCAATCCTCGACAGGCCAGGTGGGCCCTATTCTTTTCCCGTTTTAACTTTATAGTCTCTTACCTACCTGGGACCAAGAATAAAAAATCTGATGCCCTTTCCCGTCAGTTTCCTCAGTCTAACGACTCTTCTGGAGCTCCTATTGAAAACATCATACCTCCTTGATTTGTGGTTGCTCAGCTCAACACCTCTCTTCTTCAAAGACTGCAACATGCCCAGTCAATAAAACCTTCTGAAGCCTCTGTGGCTCCTGAGATCCTTTATGTTCCTCCAAACCTTCGCTCTCCTGTGCTATCTTGAGCTCACAACAGCAAACTGTCAGGTCATCCTGGTTTGACAAGAACCTTTAAACTCCTTTCCCAACATGTGTGGTGGCCTACCATGAAGTTGGACTCTCGAGATGTCAAGGCTTGTCAGACTTGTGCTGTTAATAAGACTCCCCGTTCCCTACCTCATGACCTACTTCAGCCATTGTCCATACCCAAACAACCATAGGTACACATAGCCATGGATTTTGTTGTAGACCTCCCTCCTTCTGCCCATCATACAGTCATCTGGGTTGTGGTGTATCGATTCTCCAAACTTACCTAAGTTACCTACAGCCCAAGAATTGTCCACACTTTTTCTGTTACACGTGGTACGGCTCCATGGTATACCAGTAAATGTTGTTTCTCACAGAGGACCTCAATTTATTTCTATCTTTTGGAGAAGCCTTTGAAAATTGCTTGGAACCACTGTTTCTTTGTCCTTTAGTTATCACCCCCAGACTAACGGGCAGACGGAGAGAACCAATCAGGATCTTGAAGCTTATCTCAGAGCCTATGTCAACTCATAGCATACTAATTGGTATGTGTTGTTACCCCTAGCTGAACTGGCAAAGAACACTCATTGGCATTCTTCTCTATGATGCTCTCCTTTCCAGGCCGCAGCTGGTTATCAACCTCATGTTTTTCCTCTTTCTGCTCAATCCAGAGGAGTCCCTGCTGCAGAACATCGCTTTACTGAACTCATTACCCATACGGTCTCAGTTACACTCAACCATCTCCAGATACAAGAGGTTTGCCGATCATCATCAAGCTAATATTTGTGCCTTTGTTGCAGGTGTTCGTGTCTGGGTCTCTACCCGACATATCCGCTTACGTCAACCTTGTCACAAATTAAGACCTCTGTATATTGGTCCTTATAAGGTCCTCAAAAGACCATTTTGTCTCTGATGCCGGTCTGTGAGTCCTCTTGGCGTGAATCTGCACCTATGTAAGTACCTGCATTACTTACATTCAGTACCCAAGTATAGGTTAGTCTTGTGCTTCCCTGGGTGTTATTATTCTGAACTGCTGTTACTTTGATTGCCTTATTGTTACCGAACTCTGCTTGTCTGACCACTCTGCTGCTTAGCCCTTGAATTGCTGGATTACCTTATTGTTACTGAACTCTGCTTGTCTGACCATTCTACTGGCTTACCCCTGAACTGCTAAACTGCTGGATTACCTTTTGCTGCTGACCTCTGCCTGTTCCTGACCATTCTATTGGTTTAAACAAAGAAAAAACCCAATAAAAGTAGTGTGGCAACTCTTTGGGGCCCATTTATCAAACTCCGAACAGCAGTTATGAAGCAGCGGTCTAATGACCGCTGCTCGGTAACCCTGTCCGCCTGCTCTGATGAGGCGGACAGGAATTGCCGCAATTCAACCCGATCGAGTACGATCGGGTTGATCGACATCTCCCTGCTGGCGGCCGCAAGTCAGCAGGGGGCGGCTTTGCACCAGCAGCTCTTGTGAGCTGCTGGTGCAATGTTAAATGCGGAGAGTGTATTGCTCTCCGCATTCAGCGAGGTCTTGTGGACCTGATCCGCACTGTCGGATCAGGTCCGCAAGACCTTTGATAAATAGGCCCCTATAAGCGAGAATTATCCCAAAGTCTCACAATAGGTGCAGATGTCTATTGGAAAGAGTGCGCTAAAAAAGCTAACTAAACCTGTGAGGTGAATATTATCATATAACTCAACATTAAGAGAATAAATATGTATTTAATGTATGAAGAACCTTACAAATCTTAGTATAAAATAATGGTTTATTAACTAAATATCAATTTTAAAAGAATTATATCTAAATATGTAGAGAATATTTCCGAACATACATTAGCAATTATACGTAAAAATGTAAATGAAAATAGAAAAACAAATACCTAAATATAGCCCTTGGTATTGATTTACTAATTATTATAAGGTGCACCTTATTAAAATATATTGCGTCTATTGGTTTACCCCTGAACTGCTAAACTGCTGGATTACCTTTTCTTGCTGACCTCTGCCTGTTCCTGACCATTCTACTGGTTTACCTCTGAACTGCTAAACTGCTAGAATACCTTTTCTTGCTGACCTCTGCCTATTCCTGACCATTCTACTGGTTTACCCCTGAACTGCTAAACTGCTGGATCATTCTCTGCCTTACCCTTATTACTGTGAAGGACTACCCTGTCTACTATGAGTACTGCTTATCTCATTTCTTAAACTCACTTTCTTCTGGAATATTTCCTTATCCTTCCACTTGACGCCGGGATAAGAAGACTACTGGCCAAGTTTGGTCTGATAGGGAAATATCTCACGAGCATTACAATATGTTTTTATTAAAAAACAGAATTTATGCTTACCTGATAAATTACTTTCTCTTGCGGTGTATCCAGTCCACTGATTCATCCTTTACTTGTGGGATATTCTCATTCCCTACAGGAAGTGGCAAAGAGAGCACACAGCAGAGCTGTCCATATAGCTCCCCCTCTAGCTCCACCCCCCAGTCATTCGACCAAAGGTTAGGAAGAAAAAGGAGAAACCATAGGGTGCAGTGGTGACTGTAGTTTAAACAAAAAAATTTTACCTGACTTAATTGCCAGGGCGGGCCGTGGACTGGATACACCGCAAGAGAAAGTAATGTATCAGGTAAGCATAAATTCTGTTTTCTCTTGCAAGGTGTATCCAGTCCACGGATTCATCCTTTACTTGTGGGATACCAATACCAAAGCTTTAGGACACGGATGAAGGGAGGGAACAAGACAGGTACCTTAAACGGAAGGCACCACTGCTTGCAAAATCTTTCTCCCAAAAATAGCCTCCAAAGAAGCAAAAGTATCAAATTTGTAAAATTTGGCAAAAGTATGCAGTGAAGACCAAGTCGCTGCCTTACAAATCTGTTCAACAGAAGCCTCATTCTTGAAAGCCCATGTGGAAGCCACTGCTCTGGTAGAATGAGCAGTTATTCTTTCAGGAGGCTGCTGGCCAGCAGTCTCATAGGCCAAACAGATGATGCTTTTCAGCCAAAAGGAAAGAGAGGTAGCAGTCGCTTTCTGACCTCTCCTCTTACCAGAATAGATAACAAACAAGGAAGATGTTTGTCTGAAATCCTTAGTTGCTTGCAAATAGAACTTTAGAGCATGAACTACATCAAGATTGTGCAACAGACGTTCCTTCTTCGAAGAAGGATTGGGGCACAGAGAAGGAACAACAATTTCCTGGTTAATATTCCTGTTAGAAACCACTTTAGGAAGAAAACCAGGTTTAGTACGCAAAACTACCTTATCTGCATTGAACACCAGGTAAGGTGAATCACACTGTAAGGCAGATAATTCTGAGACTCTTCGAGCAGAAGAGATAGCTACTAAAAACAAAACTTTCCAAGATAATAACTTAATATCTATGGAATGTAAAGGTTCAAACGGAACCCCTTGAAGAACTGAAAGAACTAGATTTATACTCCATGGCGGAGCCACAGGTTTATAGACAGGCTTGATTCTGACTAAAGCCTGTGCAAACGCTTGAACGTCTGGTACCTCTGCCAGACGCTTGTGTAAAAGGATAGACAGAGCAGATATCTGTCCCTTTAAAGAACTAGCCGACAATCCTTTCTCCAATCCGTCTTGGAGAAAGGACAATATCCTGGGAATCCTAATCTTACTCCATGAGTAACCCTTGGATTCACACCAACAAAGATATTTCCGTCATATCTTATGGTAGATTTTCCTGGTGACAGGCTTTCTAGCCTGAATCAGAGTACCTATAACTGACTCAGAGAAACCACGCTTTGATAGAATTAAGTGTTCAATCTCCAAGCAGTCAGACGTAGAGAAACTAGATTTGGATGCTTGAACGGACCCTGTATTAGAAGGTCCTGCCTCATTGGCAGTGTCCATGGTGGGACAGATGACATGTCCACTAGGTCTGCATACCAAGTCCTGCGTGGCCACGCAGGCGCTATCAAAATCACAGACGCCTTCTCCTGCTTGATTCTGGCGATCAGACGAGGGAGAAGAGGAAACTGTGGGAAAACATAAGCCAGATTTAAGGACCAAGGCGCTGCTAGAGCATCTATCAATGCCGCCTTGGGGTCCCGGGACCTGGATCCGTAGAAAGGAAGTTTGGTGTTCTGACGGGACGCCATCAGATCCAACTCTGGAATGCCCCATAGCTGAGTCAGCTTAGCAAACACCTCCGGATGGAGTTCCCACTCCCCCGGGTGAAAAGTCTGACGACTTAGAAAATCCGCCTCCCAGTTGTCCACTCCTGGGATGTGAATTGCTGAGAGATGGCAGGAGTGGTCCTCCGCCCACCTGATTATTTTGGTTACTTCCTTCATCGCTAGGGAACTCTTAGTTCCCCCCTGATGATTGATGTAAGCTACAGTCGTGATGTTGTCCGACTGAAATCTGATGAATTTGGCCACAGCTAGTTGAGGCCATGCCTGAAGCGCGTTGAATATCGCCCTCAGTTCCAGAATGTTTATCGGGAGAAGAGATTCTTCCCGAGACCATAAGCCTTGAGCTTTCAGGGAGTCCCAGACTGCACCCCAGCCTAACAGACTGGCGTTGGTCGTTACAATGATCCACTCCGGTCTGCGGAAACATATTCCCTGAGACAGGTGATCCTGAGACAACCACCAGAGAAGAGAAACTCTGGTTTCCTGGTTCAACTGTATTTGAGGAGACAAATCTGCATAATCCCCATTCCACTGATTGAGCATGCATAGTTGCAGTGGTCTAAGATGTATCCGAGCGAAAGGGACAATGTCCATTGCCGCTACCATTAATCCGATTGCCTCCATGCACTGAGATACAGATGGCCGAGGAATGGAATGAAGAACTCGGCAAGTAGTTAAAAGTTTCAACTTTCTGACCTCCGTCAGAAATATTTTCATTTCTACCGAATCTATTAGTGTTCCTAGGAAGGGAACCCTTGTGAGTGGGGACAGAGAACTCTTTTTGATGTTCACCTTCCACCCGTGAGACCTTAGAAAGGCCAATATAATCTCCGTGTGAGCCTTGGCTCTGTGAAAAGACGGTGCCTGAATTAAGATGTCGTCCAAATAAGGCGCCACTGCTATGCCCCGCGGTCTTAGAACCGCCAGAAGGGACCCTAGCACCTTTGTGAAAATTCTGGGAGCAGTGGCTAAACCGAATGGAAGAGCCACAAACTGGTAATGCTTGTCTAGAAAAGCGAACCGGAGGAACTGATGATGATCTTTGTGGATTGGGATATGCAGGTACGCATCCTTTAGATCCACGGTAGTCATATATTGACCTTCCTGGATCATAGGTAAGATTGTCCGAATGGTCTCCATCTTGAATGATGGGACTCTGAGGAATCTGTTTAGAATTTTTAGATCCAGGATTGGTCTGAAAGTTCCTTCTTTTTTGGGAACCACAAACAGGTTTGAGTAAAAACCCAGTCCTTGTTCTGCAATTGGAACTGGGTATATCACTCCCATCGTATGTAGATCTTCTACACAGCGTAAGAACGCCTCTTTCTTTGTCTGGTCTGTAGACAGACGAGAAATGTGGAACCTTCCCCTTGGAGGGGAGTCCTTGAATTCTAGAAGATATCTCTGGGTAACAATCTCTAAAGCCCAGGGATCGTGAACATCTCTTGCCCAGGCCTGAGTGAAGAGAGAAAGTCTGCCCCCTACTAGATCCGGTCCCGGATCGGGGGCTACTCCTTCATGCTGTCTTGGTAGCAGCTGCAGGCTTTTTGGCCTGTTTACCCTTGTTCCAGCCCTGGTAAGGCTTCCAGGTTGCCTTGGGCTGTGAAACGTTACCCTCTTGCTTTGCAGCTGTAGAGGCTGAAGCGGGACCGCTCCTGAAATTACGAAAGGAACGAAAATTAGCTTTGTTTTTAGCCTTAAAAGGCTTGTCCTGGGGGACAGCATGGCCCTTTCCTCCGGTGATTTCTGAAATAATCTCTTTCAATTCTGGCCCGAAAAGGGTCTTTCCCTTGAAAGGGATATTTAACAATTTGGATTTTGACGACACATCGGCCGACCATGACTTGAGCCAAAGCGCTCTGTGCGCCATAATGGCGAAACCTGAATTTTTTGCCGCTAACTTAGCTAATTGCAAAGCGGCATCTGTGATAAAAGAATTAGCCAGCTTTAGAGCCTTAATTCAAGCCATAATTTCGTCATATGAGGTCTCCGTCTGGAGCGACTCCTCCAGCGCCTCAAACCAGAAAGCCGCTGCAGTAGTTACAGGATTAATGCAGGCAATAGGTTGGAGAAGAAAACCTTGTTGAACAAAAATTTTCTTAAGTAAACCTTTTTATCCATAGGATCTTTAAAAGCACAACTGTCTTCAATTGGTATGGTTGTGCGTTTAGCAAGTGTAGAAACAGCCCCCTCTACCTTAGGGACCGTCTGCCACGAGTCCCGCCTGGGTTCAGTTATGGGGAACATTTTCTTAAAAATAGGTGGGGGAACAAAAGGGACACCTGGTCTATCCCACTCCCTAGTAACAATATCCGCAACCCTCTTAGGGATCGGAAACGCATCAGTGTATACAGGGACCTCTAGGTACTTGTCCATTTTACACAACTTCTCTGGGACCACCATAGGGTCACAATCATCCAGAGTAGCTAATACCTCCCTGAGCAATATGCGGAGGTGTTCCAATTTAAATTTAAACGCTAATGAATCTGACTCTGCCTGATGAGAAACCTTTCCTGAATCAGAAATGTCTCCCTCAGACATCAAATCCCTCACCTCCACTTCAGAGCTCATAATCTGTTCTTAAAACAGAGCTATCGCGCTTTGCAGGAAAAACTGGCAGTTTGGATAGAAAGGCCGCAAGGGAATTATCCATGACTGTCGCTAGTTGTTGCAATGTAATAGGGGCAGACGCACTAGAGGTACTAGGCATCGCTTGCACGGGCGTAACTGGCTGTGACACAAGGGGAGAGGTAGACGGACTATCCTCATTACCTTCAGTCTGAGAATCATCTTGGGCCACATTTTTAAGTGCAACAATATGATCTTTAAAGTGTATAGACATATTACTGCAATTGGGACACATTCTGAGAGGGGGTTCCACCATGGCTTCTAAACACATTGAACAAGGATTTTCCTTAGTGTCAGACATGTTTAACAGACTAGTAGCATACACAAGCAGTCTTGGAAAACACTTTAATCAAATAAAAAACACAATTTGAAAAAACGTTACTGTGCCTTTAAGAAATAAAAAGAGCACACAATTTTACAAAACAGTGAAAAATGCAGCAATCCTTTTGAAATTTGCACAGTATGTACCTAAGGCTTTAATATGATTGCACCACAACTTGCAGAATGATTAACCCCTTAATGCCCAAACCGGAGCAGCCTAAAGCCAGCAACCGGTTAAATAATGGAATCAGCCAATCAGAATCAAGTTCAATCCGATTGGCTGATCCAATCAGCCAATCAGATTGAGCTCGCATTCTATTGGCTGATCGGAACAGCCAATAGAATGCGAGCTCAATCTGATTGGCTGATTGGATCAGCCAATCGGATTGAACTTGATTCTGATTGGCCAAACTCCAAATCTAGGCCTTAGGTTTTATTTTATAGGTAAGTATTTAGTTTTAAATAGGAATTATTTTGGTAATATTTGT
This sequence comes from Bombina bombina, assembly GCF_027579735.1. NCBI lineage: Eukaryota > Metazoa > Chordata > Amphibia > Anura > Bombinatoridae > Bombina > Bombina bombina. The sequence goes on along the minus strand of NC_069501.1, from coordinate 394,368,844 downwards.
AAGTTTTATTTAGATTTATTTTAATTATATTTAAGTTAGGGGGTGTTAGGGTTATGCTTAGGGTTACGTTAGGGTTATGCTTAGGGTTACGTTAAGGTTAGGGTTAGGTTTAGGGGTTGAAATATTTATGTAGTGATGTGGGAGGCCAGAGGTTTAGGGGTTAATAGTTTAATTTAGTATATTTCGTTGTGGGGGGCTTGCAGTTTAGTGGTTAATAGGTTTATTATAGAGGCGGTGTGGGCGGACAGCAGATTAGGGGTTAATAATCTTTAAATAGTGTTTACGATGCGGGAGGTCGGCGGTTTAGGGGTTAATAATTTTATTATAGTGGTGACAATGTCTGGAAGTGGCGGAATAGGGGTTAATACATTTTTGAAGTGGCGGCGATGTCCGGAGCGCCAGATTAGGAGTTAATAGTTTTAGTTTAGTGTTTGCGATGTGGGAGGGCCTCGGTTTAGGGGTTAATAGGTAGTTTATGGGTGTTTGGTGTACTTTGTGACAGTTTAGTTATGAGTTTTATTCTACAGCTTTGTAGCATAAAACTCATAACTACTGACTTTAGATAGCATTACCCATTTTAGGGTGTACCGCTCACTTTTTGGCCTCACCGCAATTTGCACCGGTTCAATTTGCACCGTTTCAGAATTACAATCTTTTTTTTCCCAGTCATGTGACTGCTATTGAAATGCATTGAAAAACATTGCACTAATTAAAATAGCCAGTAGGTGGTGCTGTCCGCTTGTGTTTCCAAAGTTAAGCAAGCTTTACAGCCTGAAATTGATCTGTGTACACAGATCAGACCAGACTTATCGAGCAACAAGTTTTAGCAGCCACTTCCCTATTATCTTCCTGTCCAGCAGCTTGAGGTGAGGGTGCCTAACTGCCTATTAATCACTGCAGATTGAAATGCATAGAATAGGTGCAGACCCAATATTATCTAACATGCTAATAATGCAGAAAAATGCAAGTAAAAAAATGTTTCTTCTACTAGATACGACGAGTCCACAGATTCATCCTTACTTGTGGGATATTATCCTCCTGCTAACAGGAAGTGGCAAAGAGCACCACAGCAGAGCTGTCTATATAGCTTCTCCCTTGACTCCACCCCCCAGTCATTCTCTTTGCCTATACTAAGTAATAGGAAGAGGTAAAGTGAAAGAGGTGATAAAATGATAGTTTTTATTTTCTTCAAGCAAGACTTTTTTATTTTAAATGGTCCTGCTGAGTGCTATTTTTCCTCAGGCAGCATATGGAAAGAAGATTTCTGCTTGGAGGTTGATGATCTTAGCAGTGGTTACTAAGATCCAGAGGAGTTCCCACAGAATGGCTGAGGAGTACTTGAGAAGCTTCAGTGTGGGGGACGGTCTTTATGCTACAAGCATTGAGGTATGTTCAGTCATTTTTTTCTGAAGAGACTGTGGTATTTCAGAACCGGCTGACATTGTTCCCATGAGGGAAGGGGTAAGCAGTAATCCTACAGGCAATGAAGGGATGTTACTGGGACCTGTTATATATGGGCTATAACTTGAAAGACACTGATTGCATAATGGTTGTGTGAAAACGATTTATGTGCAGGTGCAAATAACGTTTTTTTCTGATACTAACGTTTGTGTGTTTGATGGCACTGGAGGGTTTCACATGGCTGACAAATTGTACTGGGTATATGGAAACCCACATGGCTTGTTCCTATAACGCTTTTTTCTCCAACATAGGTGTGTCCGGTCCACGGCGTCATCCTTACTTGTGGGATATTCTCTTCCCCAACAGGAAATGGCAAAGAGCCCAGCAAAGCTGGTCACATGATCCCTCCTAGGCTCCGCCTACCCCAGTCATTCTCTTTGCCGTTGTACAGGCAACATCTCCACGGAGATGGCTTAGAGTTTTTTAGTGTTTAACTGTAGTTTTTATTATTCAATCAAGAGTTTGTTATTTTAAAATAGTGCTGGTATGTACTATTTACTCAGAAACAGAAAAGAGATGAAGATTTCTGTTTGTATGAGGAAAATGATTTTAGCAACCGTCACTAAAATCCATGGCTGTTCCACACAGGACTGTTGAGAGCAATTAACTTCAGTTGGGGGAACAGTGAGCAGTCTCTTGCTGCTTGAGGTATGACACATTCTAACAAGACGATGTAATGCTGGAAGCTGTCATTTTCCCTATGGGATCCGGTAAGCCATGTTTATTACGATCGAAAATAAGGGCTTCACAAGGGCTTATTAAGACTGTAGACTTTTTCTGGGCTAAATCGATTCATTATTAACACATATTTAGCCTTGAGGAATCATTTTATTTGGGTATTTTGATATAATAATATCGGCAGGCACTGTTTTAGACACCTTATTCTTTAGGGGCTTTCCCAAAGCATAGGCAGAGCCTCATTTTCGCGCCGGTGTTGCGCACTTGTTTTTGAGAGGCATGGCATGCAGTCGCATGTGAGAGGAGCTCTGATACTTAGAAAAGACTTTCTGAAGGCGTCATTTGGTATCGTATTCCCCTTTGGGCTTGGTTGGGTCTCAGCAAAGCAGATACCAGGGACTGTAAAGGGGTTAAAGTTCAAAACGGCTCCGGTTCCGTTATTTTAAGGGTTAAAGCTTCCAAATTTGGTATGCAATACTTTTAAGGCTTTAAGACACTGTGGTGAAAATTTGGTGAATTTTGAACAATTCCTTCATGTTTTTTCGCAATTGCAGTAATAAAGTGTGTTCAGTTTAAAATTTAAAGTGACAGTAACGGTTTTATTTTAAAACGTTTTTTGTACTTTGTTATCAAGTTTATGCCTGTTTAACATGTCTGAACTACCAGATAGACTGTGTTCTGAATGTGGGGAAGCCAGAATTCCTATTCATTTAAATAAATGTGATTTATGTGACAATGACAATGATGCCCAAGATGATTCCTCAAGTGAGGGGAGTAAGCATGGTACTGCATCATTCCCTCCTTCGTCTACACGAGTCTTGCCCACTCAGGAGGCCCCTAGTACATCTAGCGCGCCAATACTCCTTACTATGCAACAATTAACGGCTGTAATGGATAATTCTGTCAAAAACATTTTAGCCAAAATGAACACTTATCAGCGTAAGCGCGACTGCTCTGTTTTAGATACCGAAGAGCATGACGACGCTGATAATAATGTTTCTGAAGGGCCCCTAACCCAGTCTGATGGGGCCAGGGAGGTTTTGTCTGAGGGAGAAATTACTGATTCAGGGAACATTTCTCAACAAGCTGAACCTGATGTGATTACATTTAAATTTAAGTTGGAACATCTCCGCATTCTGCTTAAGGAGGTATTATCCACTCTGGATGATTGTGACAAGTTGGTCATCCCAGAGAAACTATGTAAAATGGACAAGTTCCTAGAGGTGCCGGGGCTCCCAGAAGCTTTTCCTATACCCAAGCGGGTGGCGGACATTGTTAATAAAGAATGGGAAAGGCCCGGTATTCCTTTCGTCCCTCCCCCCATATTTAAAAAATTGTTTCCTATGGTCGACCCCAGAAAGGACTTATGGCAGACAGTCCCCAAGGTCGAGGGAGCGGTTTCCACTTTAAACAAACGCACCACTATACCCATAGAGGATAGTTGTGTTTTCAAAGATCCTATGGATAAAAAATTAGAAGGTTTGCTTAAAAAGATGTTTGTTCAGCAGGGTTACCTTCTACAACCAATTTCATGCGTTGTCCCTGTCGCTACAGCCGCATGTTTCTGGTTCGATGAGCTGATAAAGGCGGTCGTTAGTGATTCTCCTCCTTATGAGGAGATTATGGACAGAATCAATGCTCTCAAATTGGCTAATTCTTTTACCCTAGACGCCACTTTGCAATTGGCTAGGTTAGCGGCTAAGAATTCTGGGTTTGCTATTGTGGCGCGCAGAGCGCTTTGGTTGAAATCTTGGTCGGCTGATGCGTCTTCCAAGAACAAGCTACTTAACATTCCTTTCAAGGGGAAAACGCTGTTTGGCCCTGACTTGAAAGAGATTATCTCTGATATCACTGGGGGTAAGGGCCACGCCCTTCCTCAGGATCGGCCTTTCAAGGCAAAAAATAAACCTAATTTTCGTCCCTTTCGTAGAAACGGACCAGCCCAAAGTGCTACGTCCTCTAAGCAAGAGGGTAATACTTCTCAAGCCAAGCCAGCTTGGAGACCAATGCAAGGCTGGAACAAGGGAAAGCAGGCCAAGAAACCTGCCACTGCTACCAAGACAGCATGAAATGTTGGCCCCCGATCCGGGACCGGATCTGGTGGGGGGCAGACTCTCTCTCTTCGCTCAGGCTTGGGCAAGAGATGTTCTGGATCCTTGGGCGCTAGAAATAGTCTCCCAAGGTTATCTTCTGGAATTCAAGGGGCTTCCCCCAAGGGGGAGGTTCCACAGGTCTCAGTTGTCTTCAGACCACATAAAAAGACAGGCATTCTTACATTGTGTAGAAGACCTGTTAAAAATGGGAGTGATTCATCCTGTTCCATTAAGAGAACAAGGGATGGGGTTCTACTCCAATCTGTTCATAGTTCCCAAAAAAGGAGGGAACGTTCAGACCAATCTTAGATCTCAAGATCTTAAACAAGTTTCTCAAGGTTCCATCGTTCAAGATGGAAACCATTCGAACTATTCTTCCTTCCATCCAGGAAGGTCAATTCATGACCACGGTGGATTTAAAGGATGCGTATCTACATATTCCTATCCACAAGGAACATCATCGGTTCCTAAGGTTCGCATTCCTGGACAAGCATTACCAGTTCGTGGCGCTTCCTTTCGGATTAGCCACTGCTCCAAGGATTTTCACAAAGGTACTAGGGTCCCTTCTAGCTGTGCTAAGACCAAGGGGCATTGCTGTAGTACCTTACTTGGACGACATTCTGATTCAAGCGTCGTCCCTTCCTCAAGCAAAGGCTCACACGGACATAGTCCTGGCCTTTCTCAGATCTCACGGATGGAAAGTGAACGTGGAAAAGAGTTCTCTATCTCCGTCAACAAGGGTTCCCTTCTTGGGAACAATAATAGACTCCTTAGAAATGAGGATATTTCTGACAGAGGCCAGAAAAACAAAGCTTCTAGACTCTTGTCGGATACTTCATTCCGTTCCTCTTCCTTCCATAGCTCAGTGCATGGAAGTGATCGGGTTGATGGTAGCGGCAATGGACATAGTTCCTTTTGCGCGCATTCATCTAAGACCATTACAACTGTGCATGCTCAGTCAGTGGAATGGGGATTATACAGACTTGTCTCCGAAGATACAAGTAAATCAGAGGACCAGAGACTCATTCCGTTGGTGGCTGTCCCTGGACAACCTGTCACAAGGGATGACATTCCGCAGACCAGAGTGGGTCATTGTCACGACCGACGCCAGTCTGATGGGCTGGGGCGCGGTCTGGGGATCCCTGAAAGCTCAGGGTCTTTGGTCTCGGGAAGAATCTCTTCTACCGATAAATATTCTGGAACTGAGAGCGATATTCAATGCTCTCAAGGCTTGGCCTCAGCTAGCGAGGGCCAAGTTCATACGGTTTCAATCAGACAACATGACAACTGTTGCGTACATCAACCATCAGGGGGGAACAAGGAGTTCCCTAGCGATGGAAGAAGTGACCAAAATCATTCTATGGGCGGAGTCTCACTCCTGCCACCTGTCCGCTATCCACATCCCAGGAGTGGAAAATTGGGAAGCGGATTTTCTGAGTCGTCAGACATTGCATCCGGGGGAGTGGGAACTCCATCCGGAAATCTTTGCCCAAGTCACTCAGCTGTGGGGCATTCCAGACATGGATCTGATGGCCTCTCGTCAGAACTTCAAAGTTCCTTGCTACGGGTCCAGATCCAGGGATCCCAAGGCGGCTCTAGTGGATGCACTAGTAGCACCTTGGACCTTCAAACTAGCTTATGTGTTCCCGCCGTTTCCTCTCATCCCCAGGCTGGTAGCCAGGATCAATCAGGAGAGGGCGTCGGTGATCTTGATAGCTCCTGCGTGGCCACGCAGGACTTGGTATGCAGATCTGGTGAATATGTCATCGGCTCCACCTTGGAAGCTACCTTTGAGACGAGACCTTCTTGTTCAGGGTCCGTTCGAACATCCGAACCTGGTTTCACTCCAGCTGACTGCTTGGAGATTGAACGCTTGATCTTATCGAAGCGAGGGTTCTCAGATTCTGTTATCGATACTCTTGTTCAGGCCAGAAAGCCTGTAACTAGAAAGATTTACCACAAAATTTGGAAAAAATATATCTTTTGGTGTGAATCTAAAGGATTCCCTTGGGACAAGGTTAAGATTCCTAAGATTCTATCCTTCCTTCAAGAAGGATTGGAAAAAGGATTATCTGCAAGTTCCCTGAAGGGACAGATTTCTGCCTTGTCTGTGTTACTTAACAAAAAACTGGCAGCTGTGCCAGATGTTCAAGCCTTTGTTCAGGCTCTGGTTAGAATTAAGCCTGTTTACAAACCTTTGACTCCTCCTTGGAGTCTCAATTTAGTTCTTTCAGTTCTTCAGGGGGTTCCGTTTGAACCCTTACATTCCGTTGATATTAAGTTATTATCTTGGAAAGTTTTGTTTTTAGTTGCAATTTCTTCTGCTAGAAGAGTTTCAGAATTATCTGCTCTGCAGTGTTCTCCTCCTTATCTGGTGTTCCATGCAGATAAGGTGGTTTTACGTACTAAACCTGGTTTTCTTCCAAAAGTTGTTTCTAACAAAAACATTAACCAGGAGATTATCGTACCTTCTCTGTGTCCGAAACCAGTTTCAAAGAAGGAACGTTTGTTGCACAATTTGGATGTTGTTCGCGCTCTAAAATTCTATTTAGATGCTACAAAGGATTTTAGACAAACATCTTCCTTGTTTGTTGTTTATTCCGGTAAAAGGAGAGGTCAAAAAGCAACTTCTACCTCTCTCTCTTTTTGGATTAAAAGCATCATCAGATTGGCTTACGAGACTGCCGGACGGCAGCCTCCCGAAAGAATCACAGCTCATTCCACTAGGGCTGTGGCTTCCACATGGGCCTTCAAGAACGAGGCTTCTGTTGATCAGATATGTAGGGCAGCGACTTGGTCTTCACTGCACACTTTTACCAAATTTTACAAGTTTGATACTTTTGCTTCTTCTGAGGCTATTTTTGGGAGAAAGGTTTTGCAAACCGTGGTGCCTTCCATTTAGGTGACCTGATTTGCTCCCTCCCTTCATCCGTGTCCTAAAGCTTTGGTATTGGTTCCCACAAGTAAGGATGACGCCGTGGACCGGACACACCTATGTTGGAGAAAACAGAATTTATGTTTACCTGATAAATTACTTTCTCCAACGGTGTGTCCGGTCCACGGCCCGCCCTGGTTTTTTTTTTTTTTAATCAGGTCTGATAATTTATTTTCTTTAACTACAGTCACCACGGTACCATATGGTTTCTCCTATGCAAATATTCCTCCTTAACGTCGGTCGAATGACTGGGGTAGGCGGAGCCTAGGAGGGATCATGTGACCAGCTTTGCTGGGCTCTTTGCCATTTCCTGTTGGGGAAGAGAATATCCCACAAGTAAGGATGACGCCGTGGACCGGACACACCGTTGGAGAAAGTAATTTATCAGGTAAACATAAATTCTGTTTTTCACTAGGCTGAGACATCATGTATGATGGGCGGGGCCTAATTTCGCGCCTTAGATGCGCAGTTGTATTTCACATAGAGACAGCAAGCTCCAGCTCCGGTGGGCCTCAACTGAAAGAGATAGCCTTATCGAAGTGAGAGTGTAATTCTCAGACCACAGAGGGCAGGTAGACGCCACAGCAGAGCTGTGGCGAGGTGCAGGGGGTTGATAGTTTATTCTCATAACGTTTTTTTGGGTAACGTTTTGCTAATAAAGGGTTAATAGTCCCTTACTTGTGGTGCAATCTTAGGCTGCCAGATTAGACACTTATAGTATAAAATTGTGAGTGTTAAAACCTTTTAAAGCAGTTTTGGAAAAATTGTATGCTTTTTTTCTCTTAAAGGCGCAGTACCGTCTTTTCAGATTGTTGTTATTTTCATTAAATAAAGTGTTTTCAAGTCTTTTTGTGGTCATTACTAGCCTGTTCAACATGTCTGACATTGAGGAAAGTCAATGCTCTATGTGTTTAGAAGGCATGGTGGAACCCCCACTTAAAATGTGTCCCTCATGTACTGAAAGGGCCTTACATTGCAAGGAACATATTTTAGCTGATAAAAGTATGTCTCAGGATGATTCTCAGTCTGAAGAGAATCAGGTTATGCCATCTAATTCTCCCCGTGTCACAACCTTTAACGCCCGTTCAAGCGACGCCAAGTACTTCTAGTGCGTCTAATTCTTTTACCCTGCAGGATATGGCTGCAGTAATGTCTACTACTCTTACAGAGGTATTGTCTAAACTGCCAGGTTTACAGGGTAAGCGCAGTAGGTCAGGTGTTAAAGTAAATTCTGAGCCCTCTGACGCTTTATTGGCCATCTCCGATGTACCCTCACAGTGTTCTGAATTGGGGGTGGGGGGTTTACTGTCTGAGAGCTTTCAGACTCAGGAAAGATGTTCCCTCTAACAGACTCAGATGTGACGGCCTTTAAATTTAAGCTTGAACACCTCCGCTTGTTACTCCGGGAGGTTTTAGCGACTCTGGATGATTGTGGCCCTATTGTAATTCCACCAGGGAAAATGTGTAAAATGGATAAATATCTAGAGGTCCCTTCTTACACTAATGTTTTTCCAGTCCCTAGAAGGATTTCTGACATTGTTACTAAGGAATGGGATAGACCAGGCATTCTGTTCTCTCCCCCTCCTACTTTTAAGAAAAAGTTTCCCATATCTGACACCATTCGGGATTCCTGGCAGACGGTCCCTAAGGTGGAGGGAGCTATTTCTACCCTGGCTAAGCGTAGAACTATACCTATTGAGGACAGTTGTGCTTTCATAGATTCTATGGATAAAAAATTAGAGGGTCTGTTAAAGAAATTGTTTATTCATCAGGGTTTTCTTCTACAACCTATAGCGTGCATTGTTCCAGTAACTACTGCAGCAGCTTTTTGGTTTGAGGCTCTAGAGGAGTCTCTTAAGGTTGAGACCCCATTAGATGATATTTTGGATAGAATTAAGAATCTCAAGCTAGCTAATTCTTTTATTACAGATGCCGATTTTCAAATGGCTAAATTAGCGGCAAAGAATGCAGGCTTTGCCATTTTAGCGCGTAGAGCGTTATGGCTTAAGTCTTGGTCTGCTTATGTGTCATCAAAATCTAAGCTGCTAGCTATTCCTTTTAAAGGTAAGACCCTATTCGGGCCTGAACTGAAGGAGATCATTTCCGACATTACTGGAGGTAAAGACCATGCCCTTCCTCAGGACAAGATGGTTAAAATGAGGGCCAAACAAAATCATTTTCATTCCTTTCGAAACTTTAAAGGTGGACCCTCTACTTCCTCCATCGCCACAAAGCAGGAGGGGAATTTTGCACAATCCAAGTCAGTCTGGAGACCTAACCAGACCTGAAATAAAGGTAAACAGGCCAAGAAGCCCGCTGCTGCTACCAAGACAGCATGAAGGGGCAGCCCCCGATCCGGGACCGGATATAGTAGGGGGCAGACTTTCTCTCTTCGCTCAGGCTTGGGCAAGGGACGTTCAGGATCCCTGGGCATTAGAAATCGTGACCCAGGGGTATCGACTAGAATTCAAGGATTTTCTCCCAAGAGGGAGATTTCATCTTTCACGTTTGTCTGTAGACCAGACAAAAAGAGAGGCGTTCTTACACTGTGTAAAAGACCTATATACCATGGGTGTAATCTGTCCAGTTCCAAAACTAGAACAGGGGCAGGGATTTTACTAAAATCTGTTTGTGGTTCCCAAAAAAGAGGGAACCTTCAGACCGATTTTAGATCTCAAATGCCTAAACAAATTTCTCAAAGTCCCATCATTCAAGATGGAGACCATTCAAACTATTTTACCAATGATCCAGGAGGGTCAATATATGACTACCATGGACTTAAAGGATGCATATCTTTACATTCCTATTCACAGAGATCATCACCAGTTTCTCAGGTTTGCCTTCCTGGACAAACACTACCAGTTTGTGCCCTTCCTTTCGGGTTGGCCACAGCTCCCAGAATCTTCACAAAGGTGCTAGGGTCCCTTCTGGCGGTCCTAAGGCCGCGGAGCATAGCAGTGGCGCCCTATCTGGATGATATTTTGATTCAGGCATCAACTTACCAGCTAACCAAATCTCACACGGACATTGTGTTGGCTTTTCTAAGAACTCACGGTTGGAAGGTGAATATACAAAAGAGTTCACTAGTTCCACTGACAAGAGTTCCATTCCTAGGAACTCTGATAGACTTTGGTAGACATGAAAATATTTCTGACGGAGGTCAGAAAGTCAAAGATCTTAACTACTTGCTGGACACTTCAGTCCACTCCTCGGCCATCAGTGGCACAGTGTATGTATCTAAGCGGGGATTCTCTGAGTCGGTCATTGATACCTTGATTCAGGCTTGGAAGCCTGTCACTAGATAAGATATGGCGTAAATATCTTTATTGGTGCGAATCCAAGGGCTACTGATGGAGTAGGGTTAGGATTCCTAGGATTCTGTCCTTTCTCCAAGAAGGATTGGAGAAGGGATTATCGGCTAGTTCCTTAAAGGGACACATTTCTGCTTTGTCAATTTTACTACACAAGCGTCTGGCGGATGTCCCAGACGTTCAGTCTTTTTGTCAGGCTTTAGTCAGAATCAAGCCTATGTTTAAACCTGTTGCTCCGCCATGGAGTTTAAATTTAGTTCTAAATGTTCTTCAAGGGGTTCCGTTTGAACCCATGCATTCCATAGATATTAAGCTTTTATCTTAGAAAGTTTTGTTTTTAGTTGCTATCTCTTCTGCTCAAAGAGTTTCTGAGCTTTCTACGTTACAATGCGACATGCCTTATCTTATATTCCATTCTGATAAGGTGGTTTTGCGTACTAAACCTGGATTCCTTCCTAAGGTTGTTTCAAATAAGAATATTAATCAGGAAATTGTTGTTCCTTCTCTATGTCCTAATCCTTCTTCTAAGAATGAGTGTCTGTTACATAACTTGGATGTGGTTCGTGCTTTGAAGTTTTACTTACAAGCGACCAAGGATTTCTGTCAAACATCCTCTCTCTTTGTTGTTTATTCTGGAAAGCATAGGGGTCAAAAAGCTACGGCTACCTCTCTTTCTTTTTGGCTGAAAAGCATCATCCGTTTGGCATACAAGACTGCTGGACAGCAGCCTCCTGAAAATATTACAGCTCATTCTACTACAGCGGTGGCTTCCACATGGGCTTTTAAAAACGATGCTTCTGTTGAACAGATTTGTAAGGCTGCGACTTGGTCCTCCCTTCATACCTTTTCCAAATTTTCCAAATTTGATACTTTTGCTTCTTCTGAGGCTATTTTTGGGAGAAAAGTTCTTCAAGCAGTGGTGCCTTCTGTTTAGGTATCTATCTTGTCCCTCCCGTTCATCCGTGTCCTGTTGCTTTGGTATTGTATCCCACAAGTAAGGATGAATCCGTGGACTCGTATCTAGTAGAAGAAAAGGAAATTTATGCTTACCTGATAAATTGATTTCTTCTACGATACGACGAGTCCACGGCCCTCCCTGTCATTTTAGACAGATTATATTTTTGTTTTCAAACTTCAGTCACCTCTGCACATTTTTAGTTTCTCCTTTTTCTTCCTATACCTTCGGTCGAATGACTGGGGGGTGGAGTCAAGGGAGGAGCTATATAGACAGCTCTGCTGTGGTGCTCTTTGCCACTTCCTGTTAGCAGGAGGATAATATCCCACAAGTAAGGATGAATCCGTGGACTCGTCGTATCGTAGAAGAAATCAATTTATCAGGTAAGCATAAATTTCCTTTTTTCTTCTATAAGGTACGACGAGTCCACGGATTCGTCCTTTACTTGTGGGATATTATCCTCCTGCTAACAGGAAGTGGCAAAGAGCACCACAGCAGAGCTGTCTTTATAGCTCCTCCCTTAGCTCCACCCCCAGTCATTCTCTTTGCCTACTCTAAGTACTAGGAAGGGTAAAGAAAGAGGTGATAAAATATTAGTTTTTAATTTCTTCAAGGAAGAGTTTTTTTTTTTAAATGGTACCGGTGTGTACTATTTACTCTCAGGCAGCAGATGGATGAAGACTTCTGGCTGGAGGATGATGATCTTAGCATTTGTAACTAAGATCCAGTGCTGTTCCCACAGAAGCTGAGGGGTACAAGAAACTTCAGTGTGAGGAACGTTTTCATGCTATATAGCAGTGAGGTATGTTCAGTAATTTTTTCTGGAGAGACTGTGTATTTCAGAAGGGCTGACAGTATCCCCATGAGAGTAAGGGTAAGCAGTAATCCTAAGAGCTATAGAAGGGCATTACTAAGCTTGCATAAGGGGCTAATTACAAAAATGGTTGACACTGAGTTTTGAATGTTTGTGGGCAAACGTTTTATGAACTGGGAGTGCTGTTAACGTTTTGTGGGCAATAACGTTTTTTGGGCAACTTTATTGAGGGTACACTTGGCTTATTTTTTGGGTCTCAGAACCCACATGGCTAGTTTAAAACCGCTCTGGTGCGGTTCTTTGAGGCTGTAGAGACATCGAGTGAGATGGGCGGGGCCTATTTTCGCGCCTCAGATGCACAGTTATTTTCCTTCAGCAAGCAGCAAGCTCCAACTCCTGAGGGCCCTTGTGGATGTTTTGGGCCAAATCGAAGCTTTAACCCCATATTTACTATCCCTGAGGGCAGGTAGGCGCCACAGCAGGGCTGTGGCAAAGTGCTGGGGGTGTTTTTTCCCGGATTTAGGCCTAATTTCAATCCGGTTTGCACATTAAAGGCTTAAATGTTAAATTTCCTTGTGGGGCAAACTTAACTACACATATTGAGTCTGCTTGCAAAATTTTAAAAAATTTGGTGCATTTTAAAGCAGCTTTGCAGAACGTGTATGCTTTTTTTTCTCTTAAAGGCGCAGTACCGTTTTTTAAGATTGTTATTTTTTTCACTAAATAAAGTGTTTTCATGCTTGTTTGTAGTCATTACTAGCCTGTTCAACATGTCTGACATTGAGGAAAGTCCATGTTCAATATGTTTAGAAGCCATTGTGGAACCCCCACTTAGAATGTGTCCCTCATGCACTGAAAGGTCAATAAATTGCAAAGAACATATTTTAGCTACTAAAAGTATGTTGCAGGATGATTCTCAGTCAGAAGGGAATCAGGTTATGCCATCTAATTCTCCCCAAGTGTCACAACCATTAACGCCCGCACAAGTGACGCCAAGTACTTCTAGTGCATCTAATTCTTTCAGCCTGCAAGATATGGCCGCAGTTATGAATACTACCCTCACAGAGGTTTTATCTAAGCTGCCTGGGTTGCAGGGGAAGCGCAGTAGGTCTGGTGTGAGAACAAATGCTGAGTCCTCTGATGCTTTATTAGCCATATCCGATGTACCCTCACAATGTTCTGAGTTGGGGGTGAGGGCTTTGCTGGCTGAGGGAGAGATTTCTGATTCAGGAAAGATGTTCCCTCAGACAGACTCAGATATGACGGCTTTTAAATTTAAACTAGAACACCTCCGCTTATTGCTCAGGGAGGTTTTAGCGACTCTGGATGATTGTGACCCTATTGTAGTTCCAGAGAAATTGTGTAAAATGGACAGATTTCTAGAGGTTCCTGTCTACACTGATGTTTTTTTCGGTCCCTTAGAGGATTTCAGACATTGTTACTAAGGAGTGGGATAGACCAGGTATTCCGTTCGCCCCCCCTGCTACTTTTAAGAAAATGTTTCCCATATCAGACACCATGCGGGACTCGTGGCAGACGGTCCCTAAGGTGTAGGGAGCTATTTCTACCCTGGCTAAGCGTACAACTATACCAATTGAGGGCAATTGTGCTTTCAAAGATCCTTTGGATAAAAAATTAGAGGGTCTCCTAAAGAAAATATTTGTTCATCAGGGTTTTCTTCTCCAACCTATAGCGTGCATTGTTCCTGTAACTACTGCAGCTTCCTTTTGGTTCGAGGCTCTGGAGGAGGGTCTTCAGGTTGAGACCCCATTAGATGATATTCTGGATAGAATTAGGGCTCTCAAGCTAGCTAATTCTTTCATTACAGATGCCGCTTTTCAACTGGCTAAATTAGCGGCAAAGAATTCAGGTTTTCCCATTTTAGCACGTAAAACATTATGGCTTAATTCCTGGTTTGCTGATGTGTCATCAAAATCTAAGCTTTTAGCCATCCCTTTCAAGGGTAAGACCCTATTCGGGCCTGAACTGAAAGAGATCATTTCAGACATCACTGGAGGGAAAGGCCATGCCCTTCCTCAGGATAAGACAAATAAGTTGAGGACCAAACAAAATAATTTTCGTTACTTTCGAAACTTGAAAGGTAGTCCCTCTACCTCTTCCCCTGCTGCAAAGCAAGAGGGGAATTTTGCTCAATCCAAGTCAGTCTGGAGACCTAACCAGACGTGGAACAAGGGTAAACAAGCCAAGAAGCCCACTGCTGCCACCAAGACAGCACAAAGGGGTAGCCCCCGATCCGGGACCGGATCTAGTAGGGGGCAGACTTTCTCTCTTTGCTCAGGCTTGGGCAAGAGACGTTCAGGACTCCTGGGCTTTAGAAATCATAACCCAGTGGTATCTTCTAGATTTCAAAGATTCTCCTCCAAGGGGGAGATTCCATCTTTCTCAATTGTCTGTAAACGAGACAAAAAGAGAGGCGTTCTTACGCTGTGTAGAAGACCTATATACCATGGGAGTGATCTGCCCAGTTCCGAAAACAGAACAGGGGCAGGGGGTTCTACTCCAAGCTCTTTGTGGTTCCCAAAAAAGAGGGAACCTTCAGACCAATTTTAGATCTCAAGATCCTAAACAAATTCCTCAGAGTCCCATCCTTCAAAATGGAGACCATTCGGACTATTTTACCAATGATCCAGAAGGGTCAATATATGACCACCGTGGACTTAAAGGATGCATATCTACACATCCCTATCCACAAAGATCATCACCAGTTCCTCAGGTTCACCTTTCTAGACAAGCATTACCAGTTTGTGGCTCTTCCCTTCGGGTTGGCCACAGCTCCCAGAATTTTCACAAAGGTGCTAGGGTCCCTTCTGGCGGTTCTAAGGCTGCGGGGCATAGCTGTGGCGCCTTATCTGGACGATATCTTAATTCAGGCGTCGACTTACCAACTAGCCAAGTCTCACACGGACATCGTGTTGGCTTTTTTAAGATCTCACGGGTGGAAGGTGAACGTAAAAAAGAGTTCACTTATCCCTCTCACAAGATTTCCATTCCTGATTCGGTGGACATGAAAACTTTTCTGACGGAGGTCAGGAAATCAAAGATTTTAACCATCTGCCGAGCTCTTCATTCCATTCCTCGGCCGTCAGTGGCTCAGTGTATGGAGGTAATCGGATTAATGGTAGCAGCAATGGACATAGTTCCGTTTGCTCGCTTGCATCTCAGACCACTGCAACTTTGCATGCTCAAACAGTGAAATGGGAATTATGCAAATTTTCTCCTCAGATAAATCTGGATCAAGAGACCAGAGACTCTCTTCTTTGGTGGTTGTCACAGGATCATCTGTCCCAGGGAATGTGTTTCCGCAGGCCAGCATGGGTAATAGTGACGACGGACGCCAGCCTATTGGGCTGGGGTGCAGTCTGGAATTCCCTGAAAGCACAGGGTTTGTGGACTCAGGAGGAGGCTCTCCTCCCAATAAATATTCTAGAACTGAGAGCGATATTCAACGCGCTTCTGGCATAGCCTCAGCTGGCTTCGGCCAGATTCATAAGATTCCAGTCGGACAATATCACGACTGTAGCATATATCAATCATCAGGGGGGAATAAAGAGTTCTCTAGCGATGATAGAGGTTACCAAAATAATTCAATGGGCAGAGACTCACTCTTGCCATTTATCAGCAATCTATATCCCATGAGTGGAGAACTGGGAAGCGGATTTTCTAAGTCGTCAGACTTTTCATCCGGGGGAGTGGGAACTCCATCCGGAGGTGTTTGCACAATTGATTCATCAATGGGGCACACCAGAATTGGATCTGATGGCGTCTCGTCAGAACGCCATACTTCCTTGTTACGTTTCCAGGTCAAGGTACTGATAGATGCTCTAGCAGTACCCTGGTTGTTCAACCTGGCTTATGTGTTTCCACCTTTTCCTCTCCTTCCTCATTTGATTGCCAGAATCAAACAGGAGAGAGCTTCTGTGATTTTGATAGAACCTGCGTGGCCACGCAGGACTTGGTATGCAGACCTGGTGGACATGTCATCTCTTCCACCATGGACTCTGCCACTGAGACAGGACCTTCTGATTCAAGGTTCGTTCCAGCATCCTAATCTAGTTTCTCTGCAGCTGACTGCTTGGAGATTGAACGCTTGATTTTATCCAAGCGGGGTTTCTCTGAGTCGGCCATATATACCTTGATTCAGGCTCGAAAGCCTGTCACTAGGAAAATTTATCATAAGATATGGCGTAAATATCTTTATTGGTGCGAATCCAAAGGCTACTCATGGAGTAAGATCAGGATTCCTAGGATTTTGTCCTTTCTCCAAGAAGGATTGGAGAAGGGGCTATCAGCTAGTTCCTTAAAGGGACAGATATCTGCCTTATCAATTCTACTGCACAAGCGTCTGGCAGATGTTCCAGACGTTTAGTCGTTCTGTCAGGCTTTAGTTAGAATCAAGCCTGTGTGTAAACCTGTTGCTCCGCCATGGAGTTTGAATTTAGTTCTTAAAGTTCTTCAAGGGGTTCCGTTTGAACCTATGCATTCCATAGATATTAAGCTTCAATCTTGGAAAGTTCTGTTTTTAGTTGCTATCTCTTCGGCTCGAAGAGTTTCTGAATTATCTGCATTGCAATGCGACTCGCCTTATCCTGTTTTCCATGCTGATAAGGTGGTTTTGCGTACTAAACCTGGATTCCTTCCTTAGGTTGTTACTAATAGGAATATCAATCAGGAAATTGTTTTTCCTTCTCTGTGTCCTAATCCTTCCTCTAAGAAGGAGCGTGTGTTGCACAACTTGGACGTGGTTCGTGCTTTGAAGTTTTACTTGCAAGCAACCAAAGATTTCCCTCAAACATCTTCTTTCTTTGTTGTCTATTCTGGAAAACGTAGAGGTCAAAAAGCTACGGCTACCTCTCTTGCCTTTTGGCTGAAAAGCATCATCCATTTGGCATACCAGACTGCTGGACAGCAGCCTTCTGAAAGAATTACAGCTCACTCTACTAGAGCGGTGGCTTCCACATGGGCTTTTAAAAATGATGCTTCTGTTGAACAGATTTGTAAGGCTGTGACTTGGTCTTCTCTTCATACCTTTTCCAAATTTTACAAATTTGATACTTTTGCTTCTTCAGAGGCTATTTTTGAGAGAAAAGTTCTTCAAGCAGTGGTGCCTTCTGTTTAACCATCTGTCTTGTCCCACGTGTCCTGTAGCTTTGGTATTGTATCCCACAAGTAAAGGATGAATCCGTGGACTCGTCTTACCTTATAGAAGAAAAGTAAATTTATGCTTACCTGATAAATTAATTTCTTCTATGGTAAGACGAGTCCACGGCCCGCCCTGTCATTTTAAGACAGATTATATTTTTTTGATTTAAACTTCAGTCACCTCTGCACCTTGTAGTTTCTCCTTTTTCACCCTGTACCTTCGGTCGAATGACTGGGGGCTGGAGCTAAGGGAGGAACTATATAGACAGCTCTGCTGTGGTGCTCTTTGCCACTTCCTGTTAGCAGGAGGATAATATCCCACAAATAAAGGATGAATCCGTGGACTCGTCTTACCATAGAAGAAATTAATTTATCAGGTAAGCATAAATTTATTTTTTGTTTGTGTAATTACTGGGTCATATTGGAAGCACTCACAAAGATGTGTATCTAAACTTTTTGTAAGGTGTGCTAAAAAAAACAAATTTTGTATCTTGATTATATTAGCTATTTGTTCAATTCTATCTCCATTATAACCCTTTTGCTTGAATCTATCAATTAGAATTTTGGACTGTAGTTCATAATCTGAAAGGTCTGTGCAGTTTTTCTTAACCCTAAGTAATTTACCTTTAGGTATATTATTTTTCCACATTTTATGTTGGCAACTTTTCGAGTCTATATAATTATTGGAGTCGACTTTTTAAAAAAAAGTTTTGGTCTTTATCTTATCCTTAACAATTTCGACTTCAATATCCCCAAAAAATATCTTCTTATTACTAGATTCATGAGTGAAACTTAAACCCAAGTTATTAGTGTTAAGATCTGTTATGAATAAATCTAGTAATTCGGGATCTCCCCTGCAGATAATAAAAATATAATCATCTATATAACGCCTATAGAGCACAAGACCATGGACTATCCCCAAAAAAAACTCCTTTCAAAGTGGCCCATGAACAGATTCGCATAACTGGGTGTGAATTTTGTGCCCATAGCCGTTCCCTGTATCTGCAAAAAATACTTATCATCAAATTTAAAATAATTTTTATTCAAAATAAACTCTATACAATCTAGTGTAAATTTGCATTGTATTGTTGGCATATTAGTGTCCAATTGTAAATAATATTCCACTGCTAATAAACCTAAATTATGTTTAATATTGGTGTATAATGAGCTGACGTCACAAGTGACAAGAATATAGTTGCTCTCCCATTTTACATTATCCAAAATAATAAGAAAATGGGTAGAATCTGCTATATAAGAGGGTAATTCTTTGACATAATTCTGCAAAAAATTATCTATGTAATGTGATAAATTTGAGGCTATAGAATCAATGCCAGAAATTAATGGACGTCCTGGTGAATGTAATACATTTCTTTTACAAGATACGTCCACGGATTTCATCCTTACTTGTGGGATATCGCATCCTGTTCAGCAGGAGGAGGCAAAGAGCTCCACAGCAGAGCTGAATAAATAGCTCCTCTCTTCCATCCCAACCCAGTCATTCTCTTTGCCTGTGTTAGTTAGATAGGAGCTGGCAAAGTGAGGTGTTAGTAAAGATTCTTCAATCAAGTGTGTGTTATTTTTTAAGTGGTGCCGCTGAGTACTACTTTGTGCTAGGGTGTAGCCTATACCAAATCAGTCTCTTCAGAAATACAAAAAGAGAAGCACTTGGTGGCTTTGAAGCAATAGGAACTGGTGGGACATAATTCTCACTGTGCCTCCTATTCATTTTTTGCTGCCCTAATATTGATAGCCTAAGCACTTTTAACTCAGGCTGATCTTTGTCCACAGGGCTATGGGAGGGAGAAGACCTCTGCAAACCTGCTGGACTGTCATGCTGTTGCGCAGCATTCCAGGTAAGTGCTAACTTTATTTTTCTGGGGACACATTATCTCAGATTAAAGTGAGCACTGCATTCTTTCAGTCACTTCTCAAGAGCTGAGTTACATGAAAGGGCTCTGGTTATGTTGAGACTGGTTAACATACACTGGGGCTGGGACAACAGTGTTATTTTGCTCCCGGTAGGGGTATAATATGCAACCCGGGTGATAGCTACTTGTTATGTTATAGTAGAATAAGAAGGATGTAACTCCCCACTCCCGATGTTGGTATTATACTGGCCGATCTGAAGGTTTGTTTTTCAGTTGGTCATAGCATTGCCCTAGACCTGCTTGTGGTTTTTAGTGTTTTTACATTGAAAGATGCCAGAATTAAAAGGCTCCATCTTGGATTTGACTGCCCGGGATTTACGGTCTACTATGCTCGCGATGGGCGGGACTTGATGTATTCCTATGCAGTCGGCTCCATTCTTACTTTGCCGCCCGAGTGTTTCAGCCTGAGACGCCCACGATGGGAGGAGCTGGGCTATGCTGTAGACAGTTTGCGCACCATTTTTTATGCCGTACTAGGAACGCATCGTAAATGATGGGCTATTAGCTGGATACCTTTTCGGTCAGTCTTACTGTAGCTGACTCAAGGGGTATCGGCGTATTTCTTGCATAATTTCTTTGCAATCATAGTATAAGAAACTTCTTCACAATTCCTTTGTGACTTGTGACATGAAAGTGATTAAAGAGACAGTGTTTGTAGTTCAACAGTTTACCAACTCTACTCCATTTGATTTCATTTTTTAATGTAATGGCTCAAATATGGGGTGTCTCTATTCGTTAAAGAGTCAGTAGTGTTTTCTTTCATTCATTATGACTCGGAATGGAATGAGGGTATATCTAACATATCGCCCCTTTTCAGTTAAAGAGATAGTACCGATTGTCGTGGGGTTCATTTTATTGGTAGCATTCCACTGTTTCCTGTATAATACAGTTTGGTACTTGTCAGGAAAAAAAAGTGTGCACACAAAATAAAGAGTTTTTCTTTTTCCCACATGCACTGCTCTGCGGTTCCTTGCAGCACAAGGTTGCTTTAACCCCTTAAGGACACGACCATTTTTCAATTTCTTTCCCTTAAGGACCAGGGCTATTTTTACATTTCTGCGGTGTTTGTGTTTAGCTGTAATTTTCCTCTTACTCGTTTACTGTACCCACACATATTATATACCGTTTTTCTTGCCACTAAATGGACTTTCTAAAGATACCATTATTTTCATCATATCTTATAATTTACTATTAAAAATATTATAAAATATGAGGAAAAAATGGAAAAAAACACACTTTTTCTAACTTTGACCCCCAAAATCTGTTACACATCTACAACCACCAAAAAACAACCATGCTAAATAGTTTCTAAAATTTGTCCTGAGTTTAGAAATACCCAATGTTTACATCTTCTTTGCTTTTTTTGCAAGTTATAGGGCCATAAATACAAGTAGCACTTTGCTATTTCAAAACCACTTTTTTTCAAAATGAGCGCTAGATACATTGGAACCCTGAAATCTGTCGGGAATACCTAAATATCCCTTGACATGTATATATTTTTTTTTTAGAAGACATCCCAAAGTATTGATCTAGGCCCATTTTGGTATATTTCATGCCACCATTTCACCGCCAAATGCGATCAAATAAAAAAAAAATGGTAACTTTTTCACAAACTTTAGGTTTCTCACAGAAATTATTTACAAACAACTTGTGCAATTATGGCATAAATGGTTGTAAGTGCTTCTCTGGGATCCCCTTTGTTCAGAAATAGCAGACTTATATGGCTTTGGCGTTGCTTTTTGGTAATTAGAAGGCTGCTAAATGCCACTGCGCGCCACACGTGTTTTATGCCCAGCAGTGAAGGGGTTAATTAGGGAGCATGTAGGGAGCTTGTAGAGTTAATTTTAGCTTTAGTGTAGTGTAGTAGACAACCCAAAGTATTGATCTAGGCCCATTTTGGTAAATTTAATGCCACCATTTCACCGCCAAATGCGATCAAATTTAAAAAAAACGTAATTTTTTTCGCAATTTTAGGTTTCTCACTGAAATGATTTACAAACAGCTTGTGCAATTATGGCACAAATGGTTGTAAATGCTTCTCTGGTATCCCCTTTGTTCAGAAATAGCAGACATATATGGCTTTGGCAATGCTTTTTGGTAATTAGAAGGCTGCTAAATGCCGCTGCACATCACACGTGTATTATGGCTAGCAGTGAAGGGGTTAATTAGGGATCTTGTAGGGAGCTTGCAGGGTTAATTTTAGCTTTAGTGTAGAGATCAACCTCCCACCTGACACATCAGACCCACTGATCCCTCCCAAACAGCTCTCTTCCCTCCCCCACCCCACAATTGTCCCCGCCATCTTAAGTACTGGCAAAAAGTCTGCCAGTACTAAAATAAAAGGTATCTTTTTTTTTTTTTTTTTTGGGAGCATATTTACATATGGTGCTGTGTAGGATCCCTCTTAGCCCCAAACCTCCCTGATCCCCCCCCAAACAGCTCTCTAACCCTCCCCCTCTACATTATTGGGAGCCATCTTGGGTACTGGCAGCTGTCTGCCAGTACCCAGTTTACAAAAAAAATGTATATTTTTTATTTTTCCCCCACTTTTCTGTAGTGTAGCTTCCCCCCCCCAAGACTAAACCCCCACCCCCTCCCAGATCCCTTCGATTAACATATTTATCCCCCCTCTCTCCCTCTAAATAGAAACCACTGTTCCATAGTGTAATGGTTCCCACCCGCTCCCTCCCCGTGCACGCGCCCGCCTCCCCTGTGCACGCGCGCGCGTCCGTGCGCGCCCCCCCAGCAATCCCGCCCACGATCCCGCCCACCGGTAAGCCATCGATCGCCGCCCACCCGCCTCCCACGTCTGCTCCCACCCACCAACGATCGCGGCATCGATGTCCGGTGCAGAGAGGGCCACAGAGTGGCTCTCTCTGCATCGGATGGGGAAAAATGTTATTGCAGTGATGCCTCGATATCGAGGCATCACTACAATAACCGGAAAGTGGCTGAAAACGATCAGGATCGCTTCCAGCCGCTTTCAACCCCAACGTCGTACAGGGTACGTCGCTGGTCTTTAAAGACCAGTTTGTGCAAGACGTACCCTGTACGACGCGTGTCGTTAAGGGGTTAATGTTCATCGCACTGTCCATTCCAGCAAGGTTAACAGGATACTTGACTAATCACTGTCACTGACAAAAGAGGTTTCAATATTTCACTCTTTTTATTTCTGCAGATTAATGTAGAGGAAAAATGTTATTCTTTTTAAAACTTAAAGAGATAGTAACATATTTGCTTGTGTTGCTCTTTATTTTATATACTTCTTCTAATGTGACTGTTAGAAGTCTAGTTATACCAGGCAATCTTTTACACATTATCTATACATAGTGTCTGCAATTATTGCTCACCCGCAGACAGTGCTCTGCGGTTCCTTGCATAGACATTGATTTGATTTCCTTAGCGATGGCCAGTTATAGCTATGTTGATATTTATATTGGTCTGGTTCTGCAAGACAGAAAGAAGATGCTCTTTTATATTTTAAAGAGACAGTACAGATTTTTGTGTGAAAATTTTATTAACAGAATTGAAACTGTTTTTTTTGTTCTGTCCTCCTTGGTGACTTAGGATGCATTACTGAACAAACTTTTATACCTGTTGTTTTGGCGCCACAGGGCACACAACTTGAAAAAGATGTAACAATAGCGACACCTGCTGACACATATTTATATTACAATAAAAACATTCCACATATATACAAACTTTAAAATAAAATGTTGATAGAACAAATATAGAATACCATTTTATATAGGAAGAAAATCTTTTCATAAGTTAATGTTTTCCTACATTAACATATAATGTTACATGCTTATTTTATATAATTAGATGCTCGCAAGACAATTGAGAATTGGTAATATCTAACTATTGGTTTAAAAATTGTTATACACAAGGTAGAGAAAATTTGGAGAAATTTAGAAAAATTTGGAAAAATGTATTATGGAATCTTTTAGATGCAATTCATTTTATATGAGAAAATTCATTTTATATGCAAAAAATTAATTTTATATGTAGAAAAGATTCATGATATGTGATAAAGCAATTACTAGGCAAAAAAGTTTTTGATTGTGTATTGTACCACTTAAATTTTTGTGAAAACTATAGATGTAATGTACGCATTAGACTTAAGGAAAGAGATATGCACATTGTCAATTTGATTTTTATGTAACTTGACAATTTTGATTTTTGTAGAAGAAATGGATTTAGGGAATAAATTAAATTAAACTAGGGAATAAATCAGAGAATTAAGACCATGTATTTTCCAAATTAGATATTCTTTACAGTATAGAATCAATTATAAGTAAACAGACATATCTAACTCTCTGTTGAGACCCCTGGGGACCATAGTGTCTAACTTGTAAATCCACCAAGATTCTTTTTGTTTTAATAATGTTTCTCTGTCTTGGCCATTTCTTTGTACTTTTATGTGATCAATGACTTGCCATCTCATTTGGCTAATGTTATGGCCTCTCAATAAAATGGCTAGATACAGGGGCTTCTTTATTTTTACAACGTATATTGGAGCGATGTTGGCTCATCCTGTCTTTTACCCTGCGGGTGGGCTCGCCCAGGTAAATAAAGGAACAGGGACACTTTATTAAATATACTACGTGAGTAGTATCACATGTATAGAAGCCATTGATGTCATACCTAGTGCCATTATGTGGATGGTAAAAGGATTTCCCTTTAATTATGGAACTACAACTCATGCAGTTTAAGCATGGGTATGTACCATAGTTTTTACTACCAATGTATGTTTGTGTATTGCCTTTACTAGGACCTACGTCTGACTTGACCAGGTGGTCTCTCAGGTTTTTTACACGTCTGTGCGCCATTAGAGGTGGATTCTTAAATATAGGTATCTTATCATTACATTCACTTAGTATGTGCCAATGTTTTCTTATACTTTTTGTTATCTCTTTACTAAAGTGACTGTACTGGGAAAAGAAAACCATCCTATTCTCTTTTTGTTTAGAGACATTGTTCCTGCTGTCATACTTCAATATCTTCCTCTTTTTTATTCAATGAGTTTTTTTGGATAGCCTCTTTCTATGAATTTGTCTGCCATTTCATCTATGCATTGAATACATTTTTGTTCACTACTGACTATTCTCTTCACTCGAAGTAATTGACTCTTTGGGAGGGATTCTACCAAGGGTCTTGGGTGGAAACTGTCAAACCTGAGTAAGGTATTTTTATCTGTGCTCTTGGTGTATAAATCAAATTCTAGAATATTACCTGCTTTGGTGATCTTTGTATCTAAAAAAAAGTCACACTTTCTTCACTAAAGGTAATAGTTAGCTCAAGGCCTTGTACTGCTGAATTGACCTCTCTAACGAATTCCTCCAAGGATCCAATGTCACCCCACCATATGCCAAAGACATCATCTATGAATCTCCACCATATGGAGCCATACTGTTTAAACATATTATTCTCGTAGATGATTCTCTCCTCTATCTCATTCATAAAGGGATTGGCATATGATGGGGCGACATTGGATCCCATGGCTGTGCCCCTCAACTGTACATACCACTCATCTTCAAACAAAAAATAATTCCAAAATAAAATTAGTCTAAGTAACTCTTCAATGAACATGCCTTGTTTTTCTGTACATATATTATTGTTCAATAAGTTTTTCATGATAATTGAAATGCCTGTCTCATGCTTTATGCATGTATACAGACTTTTCACGTCCGAGGGAAATTCTAAATTTTTGGCTTTTTCAAGAAAATGGTTAGTGTCCTTAATATATAATGACATTTTGTTAACTTCTGGCTGCAAAATTCTATCTACAAATATACAGATATTAGAGAACACAGATTGAACACTGGAGACTATGGGTCTACTGGGTGGTCTTTTTATATCCTTATGGACTTTTGGAACTGAATAAAATATAGGAGTTTGTGGATTTTGTATATAAAGGTATTCTTTTAGCTTTTTGTCTATGATGTTATTGTTAAAAGCTTTCTCCAAAATGTGTGAAATTTCTTTTTGTAATAAATTAACAGGGTTATGGTTCAATTTCTTATATGTAGTATAGTCCTGTAATTGACCCTTTATTTCACCTATATAATAGTTTTTCTCTTGCAAGGTGTATCCAGTCCACGGCTTTATCCTTTACTTGTGGGATATTCTCATTCCCTACAGGAAGTGGCAAAGAGAGCACACAGCAGAGCTGTCCATATAGCTCCCCCTCTAGCTCCGCCCCCCAGTCATTCTCTTTGCCGGCTCTGACAGCAGGGCCACTCTGCGGAAGGGTAAAGTGAATGTGGTGTTAGATTTGTAGTTTTATATCTTCAATCAAGAGTTTGTAATTTTTAAATGGTACCGGTTTGTACTATTTACTCTATAGCAGAAATGTGATGAAGAATTCTGCTGAGAGGAAAATGATTTTAGCATGTTGTAACTAAAATTCATTGCTGTTCCCACACAGGACTGAGGAGTACCAGAAAACTTCAGTTGGGGGGAACAGTTTGCAGGCTTAACTGCAATAAGGTATGTTCAGTCATCTTTTTCTAGACAAGACTCAGTTAATGCTAGAAGACTGACAAGTATCCCCATGTGGGGAAGGTAAGCCATGTTCTGAGACTCAGTATAGAAGGAAGGCTTACTTAACAGGGCTCAATAGGCTGGGTGACACTGTTACTGGGCAATCGATTATTTAATGGGAAAAAATACTCGTTATACACGTTTTTTATGCACTTTGGTGTGTTATTATGGGGTTATCTTCCACATGGCATATGTTTAATCACCTATTTGGTATTTTGAAGGCCCCACAACTCCGGAGTGAAGGGGGAGGGGCCTAAATTTTGCGCCTCAGTTGCGCAGTTAATATTTGCAGACAGTTCATGCAGCTTCACGTGGAGGGTCCAAAGACTGCTTGAGGACTTCAAAGAAGCTTGTTTTCCACTAAATTAGTCTTCAAGGGCAGGTAGGGCCACAGCAGTAAGCTGTGGCAAGGTGCTGTAGTTTATTAACCGGTTGTCAGCTTTAGGTTGCTCCGGTTTGGGCATTAAGGGGTTAATTGGGCTGAAAATTGTTGTGCAATCATTTCAAAGCCTTAGGGTCATGCGGTAAAAATTTCAGAGAGATTGGATCATTTTTCACAAGGGTTCCCTTCCTGGGAACACTAATAGATTCGGTAGAAATGAAAATATTTCTAACGGAGGTCAGAAAGTTAAAGCCTTTTAGCTACTTGCCGAGTACTTCATTCCACTCCTCAGCCATCTATAGCTCAGTGCATGGAGGCAATCGGATTAATGGTAGCGGCAATGGACATTGTCCTTTTTGCTCGAATACATCTCAGACCACTGCAACTGTGCATGCTCAAACAGTGGAATGGGGATTACGCAGACTTGTCTCCTCAGATACAATTGGACCAGAGGACCAGAGACTCTCTTCTCTGGTGGTTGTCTCAGGATCATCTGTCTCAGGGAACATGTTTCCGCAGACCAGAATGGATCATTGTAACGACCGATGCCAGTCTGTTAGGCTGGAGTGCAGTCTGGGACTCCCTGAAAGCTCAGGGCCTATGGTCTCGGGAAGAATCTCTTCTCCCGATAAACATTTTGGAACTGAGAGCGATATTCAATGCGCTTCAGGCATGGCCTCAACTAGCTGCGGACAAATTCATCAGATTTCAGTCGGACAACATCACGACTGTAGCTTACATCAATCATCAGGGGGGAACGAAGAGTTCCTTAGCGATGAAGGAAGTCTCCAAAATAATCAGGTGGGCGGAGGATCACTCCTGCCATCTCTCAGCAATTCACATCCCAGGAGTGGACAACTGGGAAGCAGATTTTCTAAGTCGTCAGACTTTTCACCCGGGGGAGTGGGAACTCCACCTGGAGGTTTTTGCTAAGCTGACTCAGCTATGGGGCACGCCAGAATTGGATCTGATGGCGTCCCGTCAGAACACCAAACTTCCTCTCTACGGATCCAGGTCCAGGGACCCCAATGCGGTATTGATAGATGCTCTAGCAGCGCCTTGGTCCTTCAATCTGGCTTATGTCTTTCCACCGTTTCCTCTTCTCCCTCGTCTGGTCGCCAGAATCAAGCAGGAGAAGGCTTCGGTGATTCTGATAGCGCCTGCGTGGCCACGCAGGACTTGGTATGCAGACCTAGTGGACATGTCATCTGTTCCACCATGGACACTGCCATTGAGGCAGGATCTTCTAATACAGGGTCCATTCAAGCATCCAAATCTAGTTTCTCTGCGTCTGACTGCTTGGAGATTGAACGCTTAATTCTATCTAAGCGTGGTTTCTCTGAGTCAGTTATAGATACTCTGATTCAGGCTAGAAAGCCTGTCACTAGGAAAATCTACCATAAAATATGGCGAAAATATCTTTGTTGGTGTGAATCCAAGGGTTACTCATGGGATTAGGATTCCCAGAATATTGTCTTTTCTCCAAGAAGGATTGGAGAAAGGATTGTCAGCTAGTTCCTTAAAGGGACAGATATCTGCTCTGTCTATTCTCTTACACAAGCGTCTGGCAGAGGTGCCAGACGTTCAAGCGTTTGCTCAGGCTCTAGTCAGAATCAAGCCTGTTTATAAACCTGTGGCTCCGCCATGGAGTCTTAATCTAGTTCTTTTAGTTCTTCAAGGGGTTCCGTTTGAACCTTTACATTCCATAGATATTAAGTTATTATCTTGGAAAGTTTTGTTTTTGGTAGCTATATCTTCTGCTCGAAGAGTTTCAGAATTGTCTGCTTTACAGTGTGATTCAACTTACCTGGTATTTCATGCAGATAAGGTTGTTTTGCGTACCAAACCTGGTTTTCTTCTTAAGGTTGTTTCTAACAAGAATATTAATAAGGAAATAATAGTTCCTTCTCTGTGTCCTAACCCATCTTCAAAGAAGGAACGCCTGCTACACAATCTTGATGTAGTTCGTGCTTTAAAATTCTATTTACAAGCAACTAAAGACTTTAGACAAACATCATCCTTGTTTGTCATTTATTCTGGTAAGAAGAGAGGTCAGAAAGCGACTGCTACCTCTCTTTCCTTCTGGCTAAAAAGCATCATCAGGTTGGCTTACGAGACTGCTGGCCAGCAGCCTCCTGAACGGATTACTGCTCATTCTACCAGAGCTGTGGCTTCCACATGGGCTTTCAAGAATGAGGCTTCTGTTGAACAGATTTGTAAGGCAGCGACTTGGTCTTCACTGCATACTTTTGCCAAATTTTACAAATTCGATACTATGAGGCTATTTTTGGGAGAAAGGTTTTACAAGCAGTGGTGCCTTCCGTTTAAGGTACCTGTCTTGTTCCCTCCCTTCATCCGTGTCCTAAAGCTTTGGTATTGGTATCCCACAAGTAAAGGATGAAGCCGTGGACTGGATACACCTTGCAAGAGAAAACAGAATTTATGCTTACCTGATAAATTACTTTCTCTTGCGGTGTATCCAGTCCACGGCCCGCCCTGACAATTAAGTCAGGTACATAATTTTTTTGTTTAAACTACAGTCACCACTGCACCCTATGGTTTCTCCTTTTTCTCCTAACCTTCGGTCGAATGACTGGGGGGCGGAGCTAGAGGGGGAGCTATATGGACAGCTCTGCTGTGTGCTCTCTTTGCCACTTCCTGTAGGGAATGAGAATATCCCACAAGTAAAGGATGAAGCCGTGGACTGGATACACCGCAAGAGAAAGTAATTTATCAGGTAAGCATAAATTCTGTTTTGTCCATCAGTACAGTGGCCCCTCCCTTGTCTGCCCCTTTAAAGATAAGATCTTTGTGATTCTTCAAAGAATTTAAAGCTTTTTGGTCATTTGCTGAAAAATTGGTGTTCTGTGTTTTCTTACATTTGTGTATTTTTTTCAATTTCTGAATATCTTGTTCAACCAACTTTATATATGTGTTTATGCTGTGTTCATTCACACTTGGGTAAAAAGAACTATTCTTTTTAACTAGCCCTAACTCAGAAAGAGACCATTCACTGCAATGTGCTTTTTGAAATGCATTATAATCACACATATGATTGGCAAACCAGTATTTAAGCTTAATACTTCTTAAGAATTTATACAGATCCTTTTCTAGCTCAAAGAAATTAATTCTGGTAAACGGACAAAAAGAAAGACCCTTATCTAAAAGTCCTTGTTCAGATTCAGTTAACACTTGTCCTGATATATTAACCCCTTAAGGACCAGCGACGTACCCTGTATGTCGCTGGCCTTTTTTTGGGACTTGATTGTTTTATACCGTGGTCTTGCCACCAGCGTTGAGACTGCTCTATTCCACAAAGCCTTCTGGAGGGAGGGCATTAATAGCGTGTTCTTGCTAGACTTGTGCTATTATGTCCTGAAAAAAACCCTTAATGACCACTGACATACAGGGTATATTGTGGTCATTAAGGGGTTAATAACAGTACTGTCTCTCTGCGCAGTGCAGTTTAATTGCGGTTTTGTGTTTTCTTTTTGTCCAGGTTTTTCCTTGTCGTCATTTCGCTTTTCTTGTTTCCACTTGCTGTGTTTCCTGCCTCCTCTGCGCTGCTTTCTTCTCCACTCAATTCTAAAGGGGAAGCAGATTGCTCAGACGAGCTGTCTTGTGATGACGTGCCGGTTGCTCCTCCTCTCTGATGACGCTAATGATGTGCTTGTTGCTCGTTGATGTTGCGTCTTCCTCTATTGGCTGATCGGTTACCATGACCACTATGACGCCATTTGTAAACAAAACCTTTACAGTAGTCGTCCTCATCTCTAAGGAACTTGACCCGTTTGGTTTCTTTGATCTCTGTTTGCGTTGTCTTGATTCTCTCATCGATCTGCACTTCCAATGAAGCAAAATCTTCCGGTGTCATTGTCTTCAACAGCTCCTCTCTGCTCTGTTTGATCTTGGTGTCTTGTAATTCCATCTCTTTCAGAAGAGATTCTACGGTGAGTACCATTAGGTCGTATGAACATTTGTTTAGTATCGCTTCAAATGTATTGCAATACTCCTGATTTTCGCGTAACAGAGTAGGACAGGTACTCATCCGTAGCCTCCTAGGGATTCTTTTGACACGGTAATATTCTGCCAAAGTAGTTGTGTGGAGGTCCCATTTCATTTGCCTTAGTTTAAGCTGTTCATAATCTTTCCCCAGATTTTCACTGGGTATAGTCCTTAGAAAGTCTCTAGAACCTTTTACTAGGGTAGTGATTCTTGCTGCATCGAACTCGGTATATGCAAATATTTTGTTACCATCAGTGCCCATGTTTCTCTTGTTAAGTGTATCCAGTCCACGGATCATCCATTACTTGTGGGATATTCTCCTTCCCAACAGGAAGTTGCAAGAGGATCACCCACAGCAGAGCTGCTATATAGCTCCTCCTTTCACTGCCGTATCCAGTCATTCTCTTGCAACTCTCAACAAAGATGGACGTAGTAAGAGGAGAGTGGTGTATTATAGTTAGTTTTTTAACTTCAATCATTTGCTAGAAAATGCTGCTGATACCAGATTAATGTAAGTAAAGCCTTAAATGCAGTGATAGCAACTGGTATTAGGCTTATTAATAGAGATACATACTCTTATAAAAGTGTAATATAAAACGTTTGCTGGCATGTTTAATCATTTTTATATATGTTTGGTGACAAAACTTATTGGGGCCTAGTTTTTTTCCACATGGCTGGTTTGATTTTTGCCTAGAAACAGTTCCTGAGGCTTTCCACTGTTGCAATATGAGTGGGAAGGGCCTATTTTAGTGCTTTCCTGTGCAGTTAAAAATACTGACAGAGACATTCAGCTTCTTCCTGCATGATCCAGGACATCTCTGAAGGGCTCAAAAGGCTTCAAAGTCGTGTTTGAGGAGGGTAACAATCACAGTAGACTGTGGCAGTTGTTGTGACTGTGTTTAAAAAACGTTTTTGTCATTTATTATTCTGTTTTTGTTATTAAGGGGTTAATCATCCATTTGCAAGTGGGTGCAATGCTCTGCTGACTTGTTACATACACTGTAAAAATTTTGTTAGTGTAACTGCCTTTTTTCACTGTTATTTCAAATTTTGTCAAAATTTGTTTCTCTTAAAGGCACAGTAACGTTTTTTATATTGCTTGTTAACTTGCTTTAAAGTGTTTTCCAAGCTTGCTAGTCTCATTGCTAGTCTGTACAAACATGTCTGAAACAGAGGATACTTTTTCATTATGTTTAAAAGCCTTGGTGGAGCCCCATAGGAGAATGTGTACTAAATGTATTGATTTCACCTTAAACAGTAAAGATCAGTCTTTATCTATAAAAGAATTGTCACCAGAGGGGTCTGTTGAGGGGGAAATTATGCCGACTAACTCTCCCCACGTGTCGGACCCTTCGCCTCCCGCTCAAGGGACGCACGCTAATATGGCGCCAAGTACATCAGGGACGCCCATAGCGATTACTTTGCAGGACATGGCTGCATTCATGAATAATACCCTGTCAGAGGTATTATCCAGATTGCCTGAATTGAGAGGCAAGCGCGATAGCTCTGGGGTTAGACGAAATACAGAGCGTGTAGATGCTGTAAGAGCCATGTCTGATACTGCGTCACAATATGCAGAACCTGAGGACGGAGAGCTTCAGTCTGTGGGTGACGTCTCTGAATCGGGGAGACCTGATTCAGAGATTTCTAATTTTAAATTTAAGCTTGAGAACCTCCGTGTATTGCTTGGGGAGGTATTAGCTGCTCTGAATGACTGTGACACAATTGCAGTGCCAGAGAAATTGTGTAGGCTGGATAAATACTATGCAGTGCCGGTGAGTACTGATGTTTTTCCAATACCTAAAAGGCTTACAGAAATTATTAGTAAGGAGTGGGATAGGCCCGGTGTGCCCTTTTCCCCACCTCCTATATTTAGAAAAATGTTTCCAATAGATGCCACTACACGGGACTTATGGCAGACTTGTCCCTAAGGTGGAGGGAGCAGTTTCTACTTTAGCAAAGCGTACCACTATCCCGGTTGAGGACAGTTGTGCTTTATCAGATCCAATGGATAAAAAAATTAGAGGGTTACCTTAAGAAAATGTTTATTCAACAAGGTTTTATTTTACAGCCCCTTGCATGCATTGCGCCTGTCACTGCTGCGGCGGCATTCTGGTTTGAGGCCCTGGAAGAGGCCATCCATACAGCTCCATTGACTGAAATTGTTGACAAGCTTAGCACTCTTAAGCTAGCTAACTCATTTGTTTCTGATGCCATTGTTCATTTGACTAAACTAACGGCTAAGAATTCCGGATTCGCCATCCAGGCGCGTAGGGCGCTATGGCTCAAATCCTGGTCAGCTGATGTGACTTCAAAGTCTAAATTACTCAACATTCCTTTCAAGGGGCAGACCTTATTCGGGCCTGGTTTGAAAGAAATTATTGCTGACATTACTGGAGGTAAGGGTCACACCCTTCCTCAGGACAGGGCCAAATCAAAGGCCAAACAGTCTAATTTTCGTGCCTTTCGAAATTTCAAGGCAGGTGCAGCATCAATTCCTCTGCTTCAAAACAAGAGGGAACTTTTGCTCAATCCAAGCAGGCTTGGAAACCTAACCAGTCCTGGAACAAGGGCAAGCAGGCCAGAAAGCCTGCTGCTGCCTCTAAGACAGCCTGAAGGAGCGGCCCCCTATCCGACAACGGATCTAGTAGGGGGCAGACTCTCTCTCTTCGCCCAGGCGTGGGCAAGAGATGTTCAGGATCCCTGGGCGTTGGAGATCATATCTCAGGGATATCTTCTGGACTTCAAAGCTTCTCCTCCACAAGGGAGATTTCACCTTTCAAGATTATCTGCAAACCAGATAAAGAAAGAGGCATTCCTAAGCTGCGTACAAGATCTCCTTGTAATGGGAGTGATCCATCCAGTTCCGCGGACGGAACAAGGACAGGGGTTTTATTCAAATCTGTTTGTGGTTCCCAAAAAAGAGGGAACCTTCAGACCAATTTTGGATTTAAAGATCCTAAACAAATTCCTCAGAGTTTCGTCATTCAAGATGGAAACTATTTGAACCATTTTACCCATGATCCAAGAGGGTCAGTACATGACCACAGTGGACTTAAAGGATGCCTACCTTCACATTCCGATTCACAAGAATCATCATCAGTTCCTGAGGTTTGCCTTTCTAGACAGGCATTACCAATTTGTAGCTCTTCCATTCGGGTTGGCTACAGCCCCAAGAATTTTTACATAGGTTCTGGGCTCACTTCTGGCGGTCCTAAGACCGCGAGGCATAGCGGTGGCTCCTTACCTGGACGATATCCTGATACAGGCGTCAAGCTTTCAAATTGCCAAATCTCATACAGAGATAGTTCTGGCATTCCTGAGGTCGCATGGGTGGAAAGTGAACGAAGAAAAGAGTTCTCTATCTCCTCTCACGAGGGTTTCCTTCCTAGGGACTCTAATATATTCTGTAGAAATGAAAATTTACCTGACGGAGTCCAGGTTATCAAAACTTCTAAATGCTTGCCGTGTTCTTCACTCCATTCCGCGCCCCACGGTGGCTCAGTGCATGGAAGTAATCGGCTTAATGGTAGCGGCGATGGACATAGTGCCATTCGCGCGCCTGCATCTCAGACCGCTGCAATTATGCATACTCAGTCAGTGGAATGGGGATTACACAGATTTGTCCCCTCTACTAAATCTGGATCAGGAAACCAGAGATTCTCTTCTCTGGTGGTTATCTCGGGCCCATCTGTCCAAGGGTATGACCTTTCGCAGACCAGATTGGACAATTGTAACAACAGATGCCAGCCTTCTAAGTTGGGGTGCAGTCTGGAACTCCCTGAAGGCTCAGGGTTCATGGACTCAGGAGGAGAAACTCCTCCCAATAAATATTCTGGAGTTAAGAGCAATATTCAATGCTCTTCTGGCTTGGCCTCAGCTAGCAACACTGAGGTTCATCAGATTTCAGTCGGACAACATCACGACTGTGGCTTACATCAACCATCAAGGGGGAACCAGGAGTTCCCTATCGATGTCAGAAGTCTCCAAGATAATTCGCTGGGCAGAGACTCACTCTTGCCACCTGTCAGCGATCCATATCCCAGGTGTAGAGAACTGGGAGGCGGATTTTCTAAGTTGTCAGACTCTTCATCCGGGGGAATGGGAACTCCATCCGGAGGTGTTTGCTCAATTGGTTCTCCGTTGGGGCAAACCAGAATTGGATCTCATGGCATCTCGCCAGAACGCCAAGCTTCCTTGTTACGGATCCAGGTCCAGGGACCCAGAAGCGGCACTGATAGATGCTCTAGCAGCGCCTTGGTTCTTCAACCTGGCTTATGTGTTTCCACCGTTTCCTCTGCTCCCTCGTCTGATTGCCAAAATCAAACAGGAAAGAGCATCAGTGATATTGATAGCGCCTGCGTGGCCACGCAGGACCTGGTATGCAGACCTAGTGGACATGTCATCCTTTCCACCATGGACTCTGCCTCTGAGACAAGACCTTCTAATACAAGGTCCTTTCAATCATCCGAATCTACTTTCTCTGAGACTGACTGCAGGGAGCTTGAACGCTTGATCCTATCAAAGCGTGGCTTCTCCGAGTCAGTAATTGATACCTTAATACAGGCACGAAAGCCTGTCACCAGGAAAATTTACCACAAGATATGGCGTAAATATCTTCATTGGTGTGAATCCAAGAATTACTCATGGAGTAGGGTTTGGATTCCTAGGATATTGTCCTTCCTCCAAGAGGGTTTGGACAAAGGATTATCAGCTAGTTCTTTAAAGGGACAGATTTCTGCTCTGTCTATTCTTTTACACAAGCGTCTGGCAGAAGTTCCAGACGTTCAGGCATTTTGTCAGGCTTTAGTTAGAATTAAGCCTGTGTTTAAACCTGTTGCTCCTCCATGGAGCTTAAACTTGGTTCTTAAAGTTCTTCAAGGGGTTCCGTTTGAACTCCTTCATTCTATTGATATCAAACTTCTTTCATGGAAAGTTCTTTTTCTGATGGCTATTTCCTCGGCTCGAAGAGTCTCGGAGTTATCTGCCTTACATTGTGATTCTCCTTATCTGATCTTTCATTCAGATAAAGTTGTTCTGCGTACAAAACCTGGGTTTTTACCTAAGGTGGTTTCTAACAAGAATATCAATCAAGAGATTGTTGTTCCATCATTATGTCCTAATCCTTCTTCAAAGAAAGAACGTCTTTTGCATAATCTAGACGTAGTCCGCGCCTTGAAGTTTTACTTACAGGCTACTAAAGATTTTCGCCAAACATCTAACCTGTTTGTTGTTTACTCTGGACAGAGGAGAGGTCAGAAGGCCTTGGCAACCTCTCTTTCTTTTTGGCTTCGGAGTATAATCCGTTTAGCCTATGAGACTGCTGGACAGCAGCCTCCTGAAAGGATTACAGCTCATTCTACTAGAGCTGTGGCTTCCCTTCATACTTTTTCCAAATTTTACAAATTTGATACTTTTGCTTCTTCGGAGGCTGTTTTTGGGAGAAAGGTTCTACAGGCAGTGGTTCCTTCCGTTTAAGTTCCTGCCTTGTCCCTCCCATCATCCGTGTACTTTAGCTTTGGTATTGGTATCCCACAAGTAATGGATGATCCGTGGACTGGATATACTTAACAAGAGAAAACATAATTTATGCTTACCTGATAAATTTATTTCTCTTGTAGTGTATCCAGTCCACGGCCCGCCCTGTCCTTTTCAGGCAGGCCTAAATTTTAATTAAACTACAGTCACCACTGCACCCTATGGTTTCTCCTTTCTCGGCTTGTTTCGGTCGAATGACTGGATATGGCAGTGAGGGGAGGAGCTATATAGCAGCTCTGCTGTGGGTGATCCTCTTGCAACTTCCTGTTGGGAAGGAGAATATCCCACAAGTAATGGATGATCCGTGGACTGGATACACTACAAGAGAAATAAATTTATCAGGTAAGCATAAATTATGTTTTTTTGTCCTTATCAGTTTGCATATTCTGATATTCCAGTGTGCACGTTCCTGGCAGTGAATATAGATATCAACAAACAAGTGTAGAACAGCACCAAAGGAATGGAGTGCCCGTGAAGACAGGTGAACTGCCCCTTCACCAAGTAGTAGTCCAAAACAAGGAAGGTGTCCACAGCTCTCCAATAGTAGAAATAATCTTTATTAGGACATATAAGTTGGCAAAGTTTTGAGGTTAACACCTCTTAATCATGCATAGGCTGACACATTACTGAACAAACTTTTATACCTGTTGTTTTGGCGCCACAGGGCCCACAACTTGAAAAAGATGTAACAATAGCAACACCTGCTGACACATATTTATATTACAATAAAAACATTCCATATATATACAAACTTTAAAATAAAATGTTGATAGAACAAATATAGAATATCAGAAACATGGGCACTGATGGTAACAAAATATTTGCATATACCGAGTTCGATGCAGCAAGAATCACTACCCTAGTAAAAGGTTCTAGAGACTTTCTAAGGACTATACCCAGTGAAAATCTGGGGAAAGATTATGAACAGCTTAAACTAAGGCAAATGAAATGGGACCTCCACACAACTACTTTGGCAGAATATTACTGTGTCAAAAGAATCCCTAAGGGGCTACGGATGAATACCTGTCCTACCCTGTTACGTGAAAATCAGGAGTATTGCAATACATTTGAAGCGATACTAAATAAATGTTCATACAACCTAATGGTACTCACCGTAGAATCTCTTCTGGAAGAGATGGAATTACAAGACACCAAGATCAAACAGAGCAGAGAGGAGCTGTTGAAGACGATGACACCGGAAGACTTTGCTTCATTGGAAGTGCAGATCGATGAGAGAATCAAGACAATGCAAACAGAGATCAAAGAAACCAAACGGGTCAAGTTCCTTAGAGATGAGGACGACTACCGTAAAGGTTTTGTTTACAAATGGCGTCATAGTGGTCATGGTAACTGATCAGCCAATAGAGGAAGACGCAACATCAACGCGCAACAAGCACGTCATCAGCGTCATCAGAGAGGAGGAGCAACCGGCACATCATCACAAGACAGCTCGTCTGAGCAATCTGCTTCCCCTTTAGAATTGAGTGGAGAAGAAAGCAGCGCAGAGGAGGCAGGAAACACAGCAAGTGGAAACAAGAAAAGCGGAATGACGACAAGGAAAAACCTGGACAAAAAGAAAACACAAAACCGCAAGTAAACTGCATTGCGCATAGAGACAGTACTGTTATTAATATATCAGGACATGTGTTGACTGAATCTGAACAAGGACTTTTAGATAAGGGTCTTTCTTTTTGTCCGTTTACCAGCATTAATTTCTTTGAGCTAGAAAAGGATCTGTATAAATTTTTTAGAAGTATTAAGCTTAAATACTGGTTTGCCAATCATATGTGTGATTATAATGCATTTCAAAAAGCACATTGCAGTGAATGGTCTCTTTCTGAGTTAGGGCTAGCTAAAAAGAATAGTTCTTTTTACCCAAGTGTGAATGAACACAGCATAAACACATATATAAAGTTGGTTGAACAAGATATTCAGAAATTGAAAAAAATACACAAATGTAAGAAAACACAGAACACCAATTTTTCAGCAAATGACCAAAAAGCTTTAAATTCTTTGAAGAATCACAAAGATCTTATCTTTAAAGGGGCGGACAAGGGAGGGGCCACTGTACTGATGGACAACAACTATTATATAGGTGAAATAAAGGTTCAATTACAGGACTATACTACATATAAGAAATTGAACCATAACCCTGTTAATTTATTACAAAAAGAAATTTCACACATTTTGGAGAAAGCTTTTAAGAATAACATCATAGACAAAAAGCTAAAAGAATACCTTTATATACAAAATCCACGAACTCCTATATTTTATTCAGTTCCAAAAGTCCATAAGAATATAAAAAGACCACCCGGTAGACCCATAGTCTCCAGTGTTCAATCTGTGTTCTCTAATATCTCTATATTTGTAGATAAAATTTTGCAGCAAGAAGTTAACAAAATCTCATCATATATTAAGGACACTAACCATTTTCTTGAAAAAAACAAAAATTTAGAATTTCCCTCAAGTAAATATATCCTTTTTACTATGGACGTGAAAAGTCTGTATACATGCATAAACCATGAGACAGGCATTTCAATTATCATGAAAAACTTATTGAACAATAATATATGTACAGAAAAACAAGGCATGTTCATTGAAGAGTTACTTAGACTAATTTTATTTTGTAATTTTTTTTTGTTTGAAGATGAGTGGTATGTACAGTTGAGGGGCACAGCCATGAGATCCAATGTCGCCCCATCATATGCCAATCTCTTTATGAATGAGATAGAGGAGAGAATCATCTACGAGAATAATATGTTTAAACAGTATGGCTCCATATGGTGGAGATTCATAGATGATGTCTGGCATATGGTGGGGTGACATTGGATCCTTGGAGGAATTCGTTAGAGAGGTCAATTCAGCAGTACAAGGCCTTGAGTTAACTATTACCTTTAGTGAAGAAAGTGTGACTTTTCTCTTGTTAGGTGTATCCAGTCCACAGATCATCCATTACTTGTGGGATATTCTCCTTCCCAACAGGAAGCTGCAAGAGGATCACCCACAGCAGAGCTGCTATACAGCTCCTCCCCTAAATGCCATACTGCTATTCTCACATATGTCTGATGAGTGAGGTAACTTCAGAGGGAGAATGGCGTGCAGGGTATCCTGCAATAAGGTATGTGCAGTTAAGTTTTTCTAGGGATGGAATTTGCTAGAAAATGCTGCTGATACCGGATTAATGTAAGTTAAAGCCTACAGGGAGTGCAGAATTATTAGGCAAATGAGTATTTTGACCACATCATCCTCTTTATGCATGTTGTCTTACTCCAAGCTGTATAGGCTCGAAAGCCTACTACCAATTAAGCATATTAGGTGATGTGCATCTCTGTAATGAGAAGGGGTGTGGTCTAATGACATCAACACCCTATATCAGGTGTGCATAATTATTAGGCAACTTCCTTTCCTTTGGCAAAATGGGTCAAAAGAAGGACTTGACAGGCTCAGAAAAGTCAAAAATAGTGAGATATCTTGCAGAGGGATGCAGCACTCTTAAAATTGCAAAGCTTCTGAAGCGTGATCATCGAACAATCAAGCGTTTCATTCAAAATAGTCAACAGGGTCGCAAGAAGCGTGTGGAAAAACCAAGGTGCAAAATAACTGCCCATGAACTGAGAAAAGTCAAGCGTGCAGCTGCCAAGATGCCACTTGCCACCAGTTTGGCCATATTTCAGAGCTGCAACATCACTGAAGTGCCCAAAAGCACAAGGTGTGCAATACTCAGAGACATGGCCAAGGTAAGAAAGGCTGAAAGACGACCACCACTGAACAAGACACACAAGCTGAAACGTCAAGACTGGGCCAAGAAATATCTCAAGACTGATTTTTCTAAGGTTTTATGGACTGATGAAATGAGAGTGAGTCTTGATGGGCCAGATGGATGGGCCCGTGGCTGGATTGGTAAAGGGCAGAGAGCTCCAGTCCGACTCAGACGCCAGCAAGGTGGAGGTGGAGTACTGGTTTGGGCTGGTATCATCAAAGATGAGCTTGTGGGGCCTTTTCGGGTTGAGGATGGAGTCAAGCTCAACTCCCAGTCCTACTGCCAGTTTCTGGAAGACACCTTCTTCAAGCAGTGGTACAGGAAGAAGTCTGCATCCTTCAAGAAAAACATGATTTAAATGCAGGACAATACTCCATCACACGCATCCAAGTACTCCACAGCGTGGCTGGCAAGAAAGGGTATAAAAGAAGAAAATCTAATGACATGGCCTCCTTGTTCACCTGATCTGAACCCCATTGAGAACCTGTGGTCCATCATCAAATGTGAGATTTACAAGGAGGGAAAACAGTACACCTCTCTGAACAGTGTCTGGGAGGCTGTGGTTGCTGCTGCACGCAATGTTGATGGTGAACAGATCAAAACATTGACAGAATCCATGGATGGCAGGCTTTTGAGTGTCCTTGCAAAGAAAGGTGGCTATATTGGTCACTGATTTGTTTTTGTTTTGTTTTTGAATGTCAGAAATGTATATTTGTGAATGTTGAGATGTTATATTGGTTTCACTGGTAAAAATAAATAATTGAAATGGGTATATATTTGTTTTTTGTTAAGTTGCCTAATAATTATGCACAGTAATAGTCACCTGCACACACATATATCCCCCTAAAATAGCTATAACTAAAAACAAACTAAAAACTACTTCCAAAACTATTCAGCTTTGATATTAATGAGTTTTTTGGGTTCATCGAGAACATGGTTGTTGTTCAATAATAAAATTAATCCTCAAAAATACAACTTGCCTAATAATTCTGCACTCCCTGTAAATACAGTGATTTAATAGCGACTAGTATCAGACTTGCTATCAGAGGTATATACTCTGATTAATGTGCACTATAAAACGTTTGCTGGCATGTTTAATCGTTTTTATATATGCTTTGGTGATAAAACTTATTGGGGCCTAGTTTTTTCCACATGGCTGGCTTTATTTTCTCCAACATTGGTGTGTCCGGTCCACGGCGTCATCCATAACTTGTGGGAATATTCTCCTCCCCAACAGGAAATGGCAAAGAGCACAGCAAAAGCTGTCCATATAGTCCCTCCTAGGCTCCGCCCACCCCAGTCATTCTCTTTGCCGTTGCACAGGCAACATCTCCACGGAGATGGTGAAGAGTATGTGGTGTTTAGTTGTAGTTTTTTATTCTACTATCAAGAGTTTGTTGTTTTAAAATAGTGCTGGTATGTACTATTTACTCTGAAACAGATAAGGATGAAGAGTTCTGTTTGTGAGAGGAATATGATTTTAGCAGCATTAACTAAAATCGTTTGCTGTTTCCACATAGGACTGTTGAGATGAGATAACTTCAGTTGGGGGAAACAGTTAGCAGACTTCTCTGCTTAAGGTATGACTAGCCATATTTCTAACAAGACTGTGTAATGCTGGAAGTCTGTCATTTTTCCCCTCATGGGGACCGGTAAGCCATTTTCTTAGTCTCAAACAGAATAAAGGGCTTAATATGGGCTATAAAACTGGTAGACACTTTTATGGGCTAGATCGATTGCTTTATTTGGGCATTTTATGCAGCTTGAGGTTAAAATTCACACATTATAACTTTGGGGAAGTTATTTTCACGGCAGGCACTGGCTTAGACACCTTCCCAGTCAGGAAGGGCCTTCTTTGTAGTAGGCAGAGCCTCATTTTCGCGCCATTACTGCGCAGTTACTTTTGAGAGCAGGACATGCAGCTGCATGTGTATGGGTCTGGAAGTAGTTGAAAAGGTCCCTAGAAGGCTTCATTTGGTATCGTATACCCCCTGGGTTTGGTAAAGTCGCAGCAAAGGCTGTAGCTGGGACTGTAGAGGGGTTAAAACTATAAACGGCTCCGGTTTTATCATTTTATGGGTTAAAGGTCTGAAATTTGGGGTGCAATGCTTTGAGTGCTTTAAGACACTTTCCTTCATAGTTTTTCACATATTCAGTAAAAAAGTGTGCCCTGTTTAAAATTTAAAGAGACAGTAACGTTTTTATTTTAAAACGGTTTTTGTACTTTATTGACAAGTTTAAGCCTGTTTAACATGTCTGTGCCTTCAGATAACCTATGTTCTGTATGTATGGAAGTCAATGTGTCTCCCCCTTCAAAATTGTGTGATAATTGTGCCATAGCGTCCAAACAAAGTAAGGACAGTTCTGCCACAGATAGTAATGTTGCCCAATATGATTCATCAGATGAAGGGAGTAGACATAGTTCTACATCATCTCCTTCTGTGTCTATACCAGTTATGCCCGCGCAGGCGACCCCTAGTACTTCTAGCGTGCCAATGCTTGTTACTATGCAACAATTGACGGCAGTAATGGATAACTCCATAGCAAATATTTTATCCAAAATGCCTGCATTTCAGAGAAAGCGCGATTGCTCTGTTTTAAACACTGTAGAGCAGGAGGGCGCTGATGATAATTTATCTGTCATACCCTCACACCAATCTGAAGTGGCCATGAGGGAGGTTTTGTCAGATGGGGAAATTTCTGATTCAGGTAGAATTTCTCAACAGGCAGAACCTGATGTTGTGACATTTAAATTTAAATTAGAGCATCTCCGCGCACTGCTTAAGGAGGTGCTATCTACTCTGGATGATTGTGACAACCTGGTCATTCCAGAAAAATTGTGCAAGATGGACAAGTTCCTAGAGGTTCCGGTGCACCCCGACGCTTTTCCTATACCCAAGCGGGTGTCGGACATAGTGAATAAGGAGTAGGAAAAGCCCGGTATACCCTTTGTCCCCCCTCCTATATTTAAGAAATTATTTCCTATGGTCGACCCCAGAAAGGACTTATGGCAGACAGTCCCTAAGGTCGAGGGGGCAGTTTCTACACTAGCCAAGCGCACTACTATTCCTATCGAGGATAATTGTGCTTTCAAAGATCCTATGGATAAAAAATTGGAGGGTTTGATTAAAAAGATTTTTGTACAGCAAGGTTACCTCCTGCAACCTATTTCGTGCATTATTCCTGTCACTACAGCAGCGTGGTTCTGGTTCGAGGAACTAGAATAGTCGCTCAGTAGAGAGACTCCTTATGAGGAGGTTATGGACAGAATTCACGCACTTAGGTTAGCTAATTCCTTTATTTTAGATGCCGCTTTGCAGTTAGCTAGATTAGCGGCGAAAAATTCAGGGTTTGCAATTGTGGCGCGCAGAGCGCTCTGGCTAAAGTCTTGGTCAGTGGATGTATCTTCCAAGACAAAATTGCTTAATATCCCTTTCAAGGGCAAAACCCTTTTTGGGCCAGAATTGAAAGAGATTATCTCAGACATCACTGGGGGTAAGGGCCATGCCCTCCCACAAGATAGGCCTTTCAAGGCCAAGAATAAGTCTAATTTTTGTTCCTTTCGCAATTTCAGGAACGGACCGGCCTCCAACTCTGCAGCCTCTAGACAAGAGGGCAATGCTTCACAAACCAAACCAGCTTGGAAACCGATGCAAGGCTGGAACAAGGGTAAGCAGGCCAAGAAGCCTGCTGCTGCTACCAAAACAGCATGAAGGAGTAGCCCCCGATCCGGGACAGGATCTAGTAGGGGGCAGACTCTCTCTCTTCGCTCAGGCTTGGGCAAGAGATGTTCAGGATCCCTGGGCACTAGAAATAGTTTCTCAGGGTTATCTTCTGGAATTCAAGGAACTACCCCCAAGGGGAAGGTTCCACATGTCTCACTTATCTTCAAAACAAATAAAGAGGCAGGCATTCTTACATTGTGTAGAAGACCTGTTAAAAAATGGGAGTGATACACCCAGTTCCAACTGTGGAACAAGGACTGGGGTTTTACTCAAATCTGTTTGTAGTTCCCAAAAAAGAGGGAGCCTTCAGACCAATTCTGATTTAAAGATTCTAAACAAATTTCTAAGAGTGCCATCGTTCAAAATGGAAACTATTCGAACGATCTTACCTACAATCCAGGAGGGTCAATTTATGACTACCGTGGATCTAAAGGATGCGTATCTACATATTCCTATCCACAAAGATCATCATCAGTTCCTAAGGTTCGCCTTTTTGAACAAACATTACCAGTTTGTGGCTCTCCCATTCGGGCTAGCCACTGCTCCAAGGATTTTCACAAAGGTACTCGGGTCCCTTCTAGTGGTTCTAAGACCAAGGGGCATTGCAGTGGCACCTTATTTGGACGACATTCTGATACATGCGTCG
Source organism: Bombina bombina (assembly GCF_027579735.1). Lineage (NCBI taxonomy): Eukaryota > Metazoa > Chordata > Amphibia > Anura > Bombinatoridae > Bombina > Bombina bombina. Next base: position 394,324,907 of record NC_069501.1, on the reverse strand, counting down.
TCTCTGTCAAAGGCAAAGGCTCACACAGACATCGTTCTGGCCTTTCTCAGATCTCACGGGTGGAAGGTGAACATAGAAAAAAGTTCCCTGTCTCCGTCGACAAGAGTTCCTTTCTTGGGGACAATAATAGATTCTTTAGAAATGAAGATTTTCCTGACAGATGTCAGAAAGTCAAAACTTCTAAACGCTTGTCAAGTTCTTCACTCTGTTCCACGTCCTTCCATAGCTCAGTGCATGGAAGTAGTAGGGTTGATGGTTGCAGCAATGGACATAGTTCTTTTTGCGCGAATTCATCTAAGACCATTACAACTGTGCATGCTGAAACAGTGGAATGGGGACTTTACAGACTTGTCATTGTCACGACCGTCGCCAGTCTAGTGGGCTGGGGCGCGGTCTGGGACTCCCTGAAAGCTCAGGGTCTATGGTCTCGGGAAGAGTCTCTTCTCCCGATAAACATCTGGAACTGAGAGCGATATTCAATACTCTCAGGGCTTGGCCTCAACTAGCAAAGGCCAGATTCATAAGATTCCAATCAGACAACATGACGACTGTTGCTTACATCAACCATAAGGGGGGAAAAAGGAGTTCCCTGGCGATGAGAGAAGTGACCAAAATCATAAAATGGGCGGAGGATCACTCCTGCCACCTATCTGCGATCCACATCCCAGGAGTGGAAAACTGGGAGGCGGATTATCTGAGTCGTCAGACATTCCATCCGGGGGAGTGGGAACTCCACCCGGAGATATTTGCCCAGTTGACCCAATTATGGGGCATTCCAGACATGGATCTAATGGCGTCTCGTCAGAACTTCAAGGTTTCTTGCTACGGGTCCAGATCCAGGGATCCCAAGGCGACTCTAGTGGATGCATTAGTAGCGCCTTGGACCTTCAACCTAGCTTATGTGTTTCCACCGTTTCCTCTCATTCCCAGGCTGGTAGCCAGGATCAAACAGGAGAGGGCCTCTGTGATTTTGATAGCTCCTGCGTGGCCACGCAGGACTTGGTATGCAGACCTGGTGAATATGTCATCGGCTCCACCATGGAAGCTACCTTTGAGACAGGATCTTCTAGTACAGGGTCCATTCGAACATCCAAATCTAGTTTCTCTCCAGCTGACGGCTTGGAAATTGAACGCTTGATTTTATCTAAGCGTGGGTTTTCGGATTCTGTGATAGATACTCTGGTTCAAGCCAGAAAACCTGTAACTAGAAAAATTTACCATGAAATATGGAAAAAATATATCTGTTGGTGTGAATCCAAGGGATTCTCATGGAGTAAGATTAAAATTCCTAGGATCCTTTCCTTTCTCCAAGAAGGTTTGGATAAGGGATTATCAGCAAGTTCTCTAAAAGGACAGATTCCTGCTTTATCTGTCTTGTTACACAAACGACTGGCAGCTGTGCCAGATGTTCAAGCTTTTGTTCAGGCTTTGGTCAGGATCAAGCCTGTTTACAGACCTTTGACTCCTCCCTGGAGTCTGAATTTAGTTCTTTCAGTTCTTCAAGGGGTTCCGTTTGAACCTCTACATTCCATAGATATCAAGATGTTATCTTGGAAAGTTCTGTTTTTGGTTGCTATTTCTTCTGCTAGAAGAGTTTCTGAATTATCTGCTCTGCAGTGTATTCCGCCCTATCTGGTGTTCCATTCAGATAAGGTTGTTTTGCGTACTAAACCTGGTTTCCTTCCAAAGGTTGTTTCCAACAAAAATATTAACCAGGAAATAGTTGTGCCTTCTTTGTGTCCGAATCCAGTTTCAAAGAAGGAACGTTTGTTACATAATTTAGATGTAGTACGTGCTTTAAAGTTCTATTTAGAAGCAACAACGGTTTTCAGACAAACGTCTTATCTGTTTGTCGTTTATTCTGGCAAGAGGAGAGGTCAAAAAGCTACTGCTACCTCTCTTTCCTTTTGGCTGAAAAGCATCATCCGATTGGCTTACGAGACTGCCGGACGGCAGCCTCCCGAACGAATCACAGCTCACTCTACTAGGGCTGTGGTTTCCACATGGGCCTTCAAGAACGAGGCTTCTGTTGATCAGATATGTAAGGCAGCGACTTGGTCTTCCCTGCACACTTTTGCCAAATTCTACAAATTTGATACTTTTGCTTCTTCGGAGGCTATTTTTGGGAGAAAGGTTTTGCAAGCCGTGGTGCCTTCCGTTTAGGTAACCTGATTGGCTCCCTCCCTTCATCCGTGTCCTAAAGCTTTGGTATTGGTTCCCACAAGTTATGGATGACGCCGTGGACCGGACACACCGATGTTGGAGAAAACAGAATTTATGCTTACCTGATAAATTACTTTCTCCAACGGTGTGTCCGGTCCACGGCCCGCCCTGGTTTTTTAATCAGGTTTGATGAATTTCTTTCTTTAACTACAGTCACCACGGTACCCTATAGTTTCTCCTGTTTTTTTCTCCTGTCCGTCGGTCGAATGACTGGGGTGGGCGGAGCCTAGGAGGGACTATATGGACAGCTTTTGCTGTGCTCTTTGCCATTTCCTGTTGGGGAGGAGAATATTCCCACAAGTTATGGATGACGCCGTGAACCGGACACACCGTTGGAGAAAGTAATTTATCAGGTAAGCATAAATTCTATGCGGTGCCGGTGTGTACTGACGTTTTTCCAATACCTAAAAGGTTTACAGAAATTATTACTAAGGAGTGGGACAGACCCGGTGTGCCGTTTTCCCCCCCTCCTATTTTTAGAAAAATGTTTCCAATAGACGCCACCACACGGGACTTATGGCAGACGGTCCCTAAGGTGGAGGGAGCAGTTTCTACTTTAGCAAAGTGTACCACTATCCCTGTCGAGGACAGTTGTGCTTTTTCAGATCCAATGGATAAAAAATTAGAAGGTTACCTTAAGAAAATGTTTATTCAACAAGGTTTTATCCTGCAGCCCCTTGCATGCATTGCTCCTGTCACTGCTGCTGCGGCGTACTGGTTTGAGTCTCTGGAAGAGGCCTTTCAGACAGCTACTCCATTGACTGAAATACTTGACAAGCTTAGAACACTTAAGCTAGCTAATTCTTTTGTTTCTGATGCCATTGTTCATTTGACTAAACTAACGGCTAAGAATTCTGGATTCGCCATCCAGGCGCGTAGTGCGCTATGGCTTAAATCTTGGTCAGCTGACGTGACTTCCAAGTCTAAATTACTTAACATTCCCTTCAAGGGGCAGACCCTATTCGGGCCTGGTTTGAAGGAAATTATTGCTGACATTACTGGAGGTAAGGGTCATACCCTTCATCAGGACAGGGCCAAATCAAGGGCCAAACAGTCTAATTTTCGTGCCTTTCGAAACTTCAAGGCAGGTGCAGCATCAACTTCCTCTGCTACAAAACAAGAGGGAACTTTTGCGCAATCCAAGCTGGCCTGGAAATCTAACCAGGCCTGGAGCAAAGGCAAGCAGGCCAGAAAGCCTGCTGCTGCCTCTAAGACAGCATGAAGGAACGGCCCCCTATCCGGCAACGGATCTAGTAGGGGGCAGACTTTCTCTCTTCGCCCAGGCGTGGGCAAGAGATGTTCAGGATCCCTGGGCGTTGGAGATCATATCTCAGGGATATCTTCTGGACTTCAAAGCTTCCCCCCCACAAGGGAGATTTCACCTTTCGAGATTATCTGTAAACCAGATAAAGAAAGAGGCATTCTTATGCTGTGTGCAAGACCTCCTAATAATGGGAGTGATCCATCCATTCAAATCTGTTTGTGGTTCCCAAAAAAGAGGGAACCTTCAGACCAATTTTGGATCTAAAGATCTTAAACAAATTCCTCAGAGTTCCATCATTCAAAATGGAAACTATTCGGACAATCCTACCTATGATCCAGGAGGGTCAGTACATGACCACAGTGGATTTGAAGGATGCTTACCTTCACATACCGATTCACAAAGATTATCATCGGTTCCTAAGGTTTGCCTTTCTAGACAGGCATTACCAGTTTGTGGCTCTTCCCTTCGGGTTAGCTACAGTCCCAAGACATTTTACAAAGGTTCTGGGCTCACTTCTGGCGGTACTAAGACCACGGGGCATAGCAGTGGCCCCTTATCTAGACGACATCCTGATACTGGCGTCAAACTTCCAAATTGCCAAATCTCATACGGACATAGTGTTGGCATTTCTGAGGTCGCATGGGTGGAAATTGAACGAGGGAAAGAGTTCTCTATCACCCCTCACAAGGGTTTCCTTCCTAGGAACTCTGATAGATTCTGTAGAAATGAAAATTTACCTGACGGAGTCCAGATTATCAAAGCTTCTAAATTCCTGCCGTGTTCTTCACTACATTCCGCGCCCTTCAGTGGCTCAGTGCATGGAAGTGATCTGCTTAATGGTAGCGGCGATGGACATAGTGCCATTTGCGCGCCTATATCTCAGACTGCTGCAATTATGCATGCTCAGTCAGTGGAATGGGGATTACACAGATTTGTTCCCTCTGCTAAATCTGGATCAAGAGACCAGAGATTCTCTTCTCTGGTGGCTATCTCGGGTCCATCTGTCCAAGGGTATGACCTTTCGCAGGCCAGATTGGACAATTGTAACAACAGATGCCAGCCTTCTAGGTTGGGGTGCAGTCTGGAATTCCCTGAAGGCTCAGGGATCGTGGACTCATGAGGAGAAATTCCTCCCAATAAATATTCTGGAGTTAAGAGCAATATTCAATGCTCTTCTAGCTTGGCCTCAGTTAGCAACCCTGAGGTTCATCAGATTTCAGTCGGACAACATCACGACTGTGGCTTACATCAACCATCAAGGGGGGACCAGGAGCTCGCTAGCGATGTTAGAAGTCTCCAAGATAATTCGCTGGGCAGAGACTCACTCTTGCCATCTATCAGCGATCCATATCCCAGGTGTAGAGAACTGGGAGGCGGATTTTCTAAGTCGTCAGACTTTTCATCCAGGGGAGTGGGAACTCCATCCGGAGGTGTTTGCTCAATTGGTTCATCGTTGGGGCACACCAGAATTGGATCTCATGGCGTCTCGCCAGAACGCCAAGCTTCCTTGTTACGGATCCAGGTCCAGGGACCCAGAAGCGACGCTGATAGATGATCTAGCAGCACCGTGGTTCTTCAAGCTGGCTTATGTGTTTCCACCGTTTCCTCTGCTCCCTCGACTGATTGCCAAAATCAAACAGGAGAGAGCATCGGTGATCTTGATCGCGCCTGCGTGGCCCCGCAGGACCTGGTATGCAGACCTGGTGGATATGTCATCCTTTCCACCTTGGCCTCTGCCTCTGAGACAAGACCTTCTACTACAAGGTCCTTTCAATCATCCAAATCTAATTTCTCTGAGACTGACTGCCTGGAGATTGAATGCTTGATTTTATCAAGGCGTGGCTTCTCCGAGTCAGTCATTGATACCTTAATACAGGCACGAAAGCCTGTAACCAGGAAAATCTACCAATAGATATGGCGCAAATATCTTCATTGGTGTGAATCCATGAATTACTCATGGAGTAAGGTTAGGATTCCTAGGATATTGTCCTTTCTCCAAGAGGGTTTGGATAAAGGATTATCAGCTAGTTCTTTAAAGGGACAGATTTCTGCTCTGTCTATCCTTTTGCACAAGCGTCTGGCAGAGGTTCCAGACGTCCAGGCATTTTGTCAGGTTTTGGTTAGAATTAAGCCTGTGTTTAAACCTGTTGCTCCTCCATGGAGCTTAAACTTGGTTCTTAAGGTTCTTCAAGGAGTTCCGTTTGAACCCCTTCATTCCATTGATATCAAACTTTTATCTTGGAAAGTTCTGTTTTTACTGGCTATTTCCTCGGCTCGTAGAGTCTCTGAGTTATCAGCTTTACAATGTGATTCTCCTTATCTAATTTTCCATACAGATAAAGTAGTTCTGCGTACAAAACCTGGGTTTTTACCTAAGGTAGTTTCCAACAAGAATATCAATCAAGAGATTGTTGTTCCATCATTGTGTCCTAATCCTTCTTCAAAGAAGGAACGTCTTTTACATAATTTGGACGTAGTCCGTGCTTTAAAGTTTTACTTACAAGCAACTAAAGATTTTCGTCAAACATCTTCCCTGTTTGTTGTTTACTCTGGACAGAGGAGAGGTCAAAAGGCTTCGGCAACCTCTCTTTCTTTTTGGCTTCGGAGCGTAATACTCTTAGCCTATGAGACTGCTGGACAGCAGCCCCCTGAGAGGATTACAGCTCATTCTACTAGAGCTGTGGCTTCCACCTGGGCCTTTAAAAATGAGGCTTTTGTTGAACAGATTTGCAAAGCGGCGACTTGGTCTTCGCTTCATACCTTTTCAAAATTTTACAAATTTGATACTTTTGCTTCTTCGGAGGCTATTTTTGGGAGAAAGGTTCTACAGGCAGTGGTCCCTTCCGTTTAAGTACCTGCCTTGTCCCTCCCTTCATCCGTGTACTTTAGCTTTGGTATTGGTATCCCACAAGTAATGGATGATCCGTGGACTGGATACACCTAACAAGAGAAAACATAATTTATGCTTACCTGATAAATTTATTTCTCTTGTGGTGTATCCAGTCCACGGCCCGCCCTGTCCTTTTAAGGCAGGACTAAATTTTAAACTACAGTCACCACTGCGCCCTATGGTTTCTCCTTTCTCGGCTAGTTTCGGTCGAATGACTGGATATGGCAGTTAGAGAAGGAGCTGTATAGCAGCTCTGCTGTGGGTGATCCTCTTGCAGCTTCCTGTTGGGAAGGAGAATATCCCACAAGTAATGGATGATCCGTGGACTGGATACACCACAAGAGAAATAAATTTATCAGGTAAGCATAAATTATGTTTTTTAGATACAAAGATCACCAAAGCAGGTAATATTCTAGAATTTAATTTATACACCAAGAGCACAGATAAAAATACCTTACTCAGGTTTGACAGTTTCCACCCAAGACCCTTGGTAGAATCCCTCCCAAAGAGTCAATTACTTTGAGTGAAGAGAATAGTCAGTAGTGAACAAAAATGTATTCAACGCATAGATGAAATGGCAGACAAATTCATAGAAAGAGGTTATCCAAAAAAACTCATTGAAGAAAAAAAGAGGGAGATATTGAAGTATGACAGCAGGAACAATGTCTCTAAAAAAAAAGAGAATAGGATGGTTTTCATTTCCCAGTACAGTCACTTTAGTAAAGAGATAACAAAAAGTATAAGAAAACATTGGCACATACTAAGTGAATGTAATGATAAGATACCTATATTTAAGAATCCACCTCTAATGGCGCACAGACGTGTAAAAAACTTGAGAGACCACCTGGTCAAGTCAGACGTAGGTCCTAGTAAAGGCAATACACAAACATACATTGGTAGTAAAAACTATGGTACATACCCATGCTTAAACTGCATGAGTTGTAGTTCCATAATTAAAGGGAAATCATTTTACCATCCACATAATGGCACTAGATATGACATCAATGGCTTCTATACATGTGATACTACTCACGTAGTATATTTAATAAAGTGTCCCTGTTCCTTTATTTACCTGGGCGAGACCACCCGCAGGGTAAAAGACAGGATGAGCCAACATCGCTTCAATATACGTTGTAAAAATAAAGAAGCCCCTGTATCTAGCCATTTTATTGAGAGAGGCCATAACATTAGCCAAATGAGATGGCAAGTCATTGATCACATAAAAGTACAAAGAAATGGCCAAGACAGAGAAACATTATTAAAACAAAAAGAATCTTGGTGGATTTACAAGTTAGACACTATGGTCCCCAGGGGTCTCAACAGAGAGTTAGATATGTCTGTTTACTTATAATTGATTCTATACTGTAAAGAATATCTAATTAGGAAAATACATGGTCTTAATTCTCTGATTTATTCCCTAGTTTAATTTAATTTATTCCCTAAGTCCATTTCTTCTACAAAAATCAAAATTGTCAATTTACATAAAAATCAAATTGACAATGTGCATATCTCTTTCCTTAAGTCTAATGCGTACATTACATCTATATTTTTCACAAAAATTTAAGTGGTACAATACACAATCAAAAACTTTTTTGCCTAGTAATTGCTTTATCACATATCATGAATCTTTTCTACATATAAAATTAATTTTTTGCATATAAAATGAATTTTCTCATATAAAATGAATTGCATCTAAAAGATTCCATAATACATTTTTCCAAATTTTTCTAAATTTCTCCAAATTTTCTCTACCTTGTGTATAACAATTTTTAAACCAATAGTTAGATATTACCAATTGTCAATTGTCTTGCGAGCATCTAATTATTTAAAATAAGCATGTAACATTATATGTTAATGTAGGAAAACATTAACTTATGAAAAGATTTTCTTCCTATATAAAATGGTATTCTATATTTCTCTTGTAAGGTGTATCCAGTCCACGGATCATACATTACTTGTGGGATATTCTCATTCCCAACAGGAAGTTGCAAGAGGACACCCACAGCAGAGCTGTAATATAGCTCCTCCCCTAACTGTCATAGCCAGTCATTCTCTTGCAACTCTCAACAAGCAAGGACGTTGTAGGAGAGAGTGGTTAAATATAGCTAGTTTATTTTCTTCAATCAAAAGTTTGTTATTTTTAAATAGTACCGGAGTTGTGCTATTTTATCTCAGGCAGTAAATAGAAGAAGAATCTGCCTAAGGTTTCTATGATCTTAGCAGGTTGTAACTAAGATCCATTGCTGTTCTATCAACATTTTATTTTAAAGTTTGTATATATATATGGAATGTTTTAATTGTAATATAAATATGTGTCAGCAGGTGTCGCTATTGTTACATCTTTTTCAAGTTGTGGGCCCTGTGGCGCCAAAACAAAAGGTATAAAAGTTTGTTCAGTAATGTGTCAGCCTATGCATGATTAAGAGGTGTTAACCTCGAAACGTTGCTAACTTATATGTCCTAATAAAGATTATTTCTACTATTGGAGAGCTGTGGACACCTTCCTTGTTTTGGACTACTACTTGGTGAAGGGGCAGTTCACCTGTCTTCACCGGCACTCCATTCCTTTGGTGCTGTTCTACACTTGTATGGTGACTTAGGATGGTATTAACAATCACATAAGTGCATATAGCCGGTCAGGTAGCTGGCAACTGCTAAGACACTGGGGGCCGGACAACTAGCTTAGCATGCTCAGGCATTTTGACTAAGTTCTGTGGCAACCCCAGGGTTGTAGTTTTGATCCCCGGCACGGTCCTCTCAGCCTTTCATACTTCTGAGGTTGATAAAATGAGCAGCGTCTTGAGACCCTTACGGGTGATTAGCCACGCTTTACAAGTACCCAATGCTTACAAAGTGACATAAAACACATTTTAAACTGTAGGAGACTCCCTTGGGGGAGATTCAATACAAGATAGAGGCTATGAAACTTGCTACTGCCTTTATTACAGACGCTTCTTTGCAGGTCTTCAACTGGCATATAAGAGTTTGGGTTCTAGCTCGCAGGGCCTTATGGTTACGGCCTGGGTCCGTGGATGTGTCTTCTGGACTAAGCTTCTTATTATTCCTTACATGGGTAAGACCTTGTTCGGACCTGCTCTACAGGAGATCATTTTTGATATCCTGAGAGGTAAGGGCCATCTTCTCCAGCAATAAGATGATTAAACTTGAGGGACGACAGACTAATTTTGGGTTCTTTCGGAATTCCTCAGGAATTGTTTCCTCTTTCTATGCTAAGCAGGAATAACCTAAGTCTGCATGGAGGCCCAACCTTTCTTGGAAAACCAAGCAAACCAAGAAGCCTGAGATTGTTCCAAGGGTATTAATTGGAATTCAAAGATTGTCCTCCTATCGGCAGGTTCCTTCCTTCTAGATTATCTGCATATCAGATACAAGGAGAGGCATTCTACGTTACGTTTTTTTTAATCAAATCTGTTTGTGGTTCCCGAAAAAGAGGGAACCTTCAGACCAATCTTGGACCTCAAGAGTCTACACAAATTTCTAGAGTTCTGTGCTCACGATGGAAATTACACATTCCATTCTACCACTGATTTAAGAAGGTCAGTTCATGACCACAGTGGATCTAAAGGATGCATACCTACATGTTTCCATTCACAGGGACCATTCCAAGTTTCTAAGGTTTGCATTTTAGCAAACACTTCAGTTCATGGCCTTACCTTTAGGCCTGGCCACTGCTCAAAGAACATTTACAAAGGTGCTGGGATCTCTTCGGGCGGTTCTTAGACCACAGGGCATTGGAGTGGCGCCGTCTCTGGACGACATTCTAATTCAAGCGCCATCATTTCAACAAGCCAGATCCCATACTAACCTGGTATTATCCTTCCTGTGTACTCATGGGTGGACGATAAATCTGGAAAAAAGGCTCCTTATTTCCAAGTACAAGGGTAACCTTTCTAAGGACTATAATAGATTCCCTGTCGATAAGAATTTTTTCTGACAGAGGTCAGACAAACTACGTTGTTACATACCTGTCGTGCCCTTCAGTCCGCTCCCTGACTTTCGGATCAATGTATGAAGGTATTTGGACTGATGGTGGCGACTATAGATATCACCCCTTTTGCTTGGTTCCATCTCAGACCTTTACAGCTAAGCATGCTCAGGTAATGGAATGAGGATTATACAGACCTGTCTCCTCTGATAACTCTAGATCAGGAGACAAGGGATTCTCTTCAGTGGTTATCTCTGGATCATCTATCCCAGGGAACCTGCTTTTGCAGGCCGGCTTGGGATATTGGGACAACAGACGCCAGCCTTCTGGGGTGGGGAGCTGTCTGGAACTCCCTGAGGGCTCAGGGACTTTGGACTCAGTCAGAGTCAGTTCTCCCTATAAACATTCTAGACCTGAGAGCAACTCCTTGCACTTCAGGCCTGGCTTCGGTTAGCCGCGGCCAATCTTGTCGGGTTCCAGTCGGACAATATAACTTCTGTGGCTTATATCGATCATCAAGGGGGTTCCCTAGCGATGACAGAAGTATCCAAAATAATTAAATGGGCAGAGACCCATTCTTGTTGCCTGTCAGCGATCCACATCCTGGGAGTAGACAATTATGAGGCAGATTTCTTGAGCAGACAGACGTTCCATCCGGGGGAGTGAAAACTCCATCCGGAGTTGTTTTCCAAACTGATCCTCAAGTGGGGACAGCCGGAGTTGGACCTGAGGGCATCTCGAAGGAATGCCAACCTTCTGAGATACAGGTCGAGATCCAGGGGCCCCCAGGCGGAATTAATAGACGATCTGGCGGTTCCTTGGAACTTCAATTTAGCATACCTGTTTTCCTCCGTTTGCATTTCTTCCTCGTGTAATTGCCCGACTCAAACAGGAGAGGGCGTCGGTGATACTCATAGCACCGGCATGGCCTCGAAGAATTTGGTATGCAGGCCTGATGGAGATGCCATCTCTACCACCTTGGAGACTGTCGTTGAGGAAGGACATTCTCATTCAGGGTCCCTTCCTTCTTCCAAATCTAGCTTCTCTGAAGATGTCTGCGTGGAGCTTGCACGCTTAATTTTATCCAATCGTGGGTTCTCTAATCTAGTCATAAAGACCTTGATTCAGGCTCGTAAGCCTGTACCTAGAAAAATCTACCATAAGATTTTGCATAGATACTTTTATTGGTGTAAATCCAAGGGCTACTCTTGAATTAGAGTTAGGATTCCTAGAGTTTTGTCTTTTCTCCAGGAAGGTCTGGAGTAGGGTTTTATCTGCTAGTTCCCTAACGGGTCAAATTTCGGCTCTATCCATTTTTGTTTCTCAAATGTCTAGCAGGTGTACCAGATGTACAATCTTTTTATCAGGCCTTGGTAAGAATCAGGCCTGTGTTCAATCCAGTTACTCCTCCATGGAGTCTTATTCTAGTTCTCAAAGTTCTTCAAGGGGCTCCGTTTGAGCCTATGCATTCCTTAGTTATTAGGTTGCTATCTTGGAACGTTCTGCTGTTTTTTCTGCGTGAGGAGTCTCAGAACTCTCGGCGCTACGATGCGAATCTCCATACCTTATTTTCCACTCAGATAAGGTAGTGCTTAGAACAAACTTAGGTTTTCTTTCTATAGTTGTTTCGGATAGGAAAATTTACCAAGAAATTGTTGTTCCTTCCTTGTGTTCTGATCCTTCTTTCTGGAAGGAGAGACTTCTTCACAATTTAGATGTGGTTCGGGCCCTGAAGTTTTATCTTCAGGCGGCTAAGGGCTTTCGTCAGTCCTCTTCTTTATTTTGTAGTTTTTTCTGGCAGTCGTAAGGGTCAGACAGCTACGGCTTCTTCTCTTTCTTTGTGGAGGAAGAGTTTCTTACATCTTGTATATGATACTGCTGGGCAGCATCCTCTTGAGAGGGTTACGACTCATTCTACTAGGGCTGTGGCTTCTTCATGTATGATACTTCTGTTGAGCAGATTTGCGACGCTGCAACTTGGTCCTCCCTTCACACTTTTTTCGAGTTTTACAACTTTTATACTTTTGCCTCTGCTGAGGCGGCTTTTGGGGAAGTTTTTTTCAAGCAGTGGTGCTTTCCGTTTGGGTTCCCTGTCTTGTCCCTACCCTTTCATCCGTGTACTATAGCTTTGGTATTGTATCCCACAAGTAAGGATGAAATCTGTGGACTCATCGTATCTTGTAAAAGAAAAGGAAATTTATGCTTACCTGATAAATGTATTTCTTTTACGCTACGATGAGTCCACGGCCCGCCCTGTTCTCTGAGACAGGTTATTTAATTTTTTGTTAAACTTCAGACACCTCTGCTCCTTGGCTTTTCCTTTCTCTTCCTAACTTCGGTCGAATGACTGGGTTGAGAGGGAAGGGAGGTGCTATTTATACAGCTCTGCTGTGGAGCTCTTTGCCTCCTCCTGCTGAACAGGAGGCGATATCCCACAAGTAAGGATGAAATCCGTGGACTCATCATTTCGTAGAAGAAATAAATGTATCAGGTAAGCATAAATTTCCTTTTTTGTGGATTTTTAGCATAAAATAAAAAATTGGTGTTCTAAAATTCTTTACAACCAAGAAGTTAAATTCTGAATCATTAAGAAGTCCACAAGAATGTGCTCTTCCAAGAAGTTCTTGTATTTAAAATATAAATCTCCAGGGTCATTTTTTAGTTTTTTATAAGTATTTGAATCTTCTAATAATCTATGGGCCTTTTCTAGATAGTAGTTTTTTTTCATAATAACTACCCCTCCGCCCTTGTCCGCCTGTTTGATCACTAGATCTTCTCTTGTTTGTAAATCTCTTAACACACCTTTTTCTTTTAAAGTTAGATTCCAGTTCACATTTTTATCTTTCGACAAATCTATTGAGTCTATTTCTTCACCAGTTTTTCAAATGATTCGATAAAGTTTCCTTTCTCATGACTAGGAAAAAAGGTTGATTTCTGTTTAAAATCAGTATGTATGTTTTCGTCTGGTACTTTAATGTATTGTTTGTCCTGACCTGTATTTTTTATATTTGGATTTTTAATAAAGTACTTCTTTAGCGTTAACTTCCTTATAAATTGGTTAATATTGATTAAGTGCTCAAATTTGTTAAACTTCGTTGATGATGCAAAGGACAATCCCTTTCTCAGTATGTTCTCCTGGTCACTTGTCAAACTGATACCACTTATATTGAAAATGCCTTGTGTCTGATTATTTTTTATTTAAATTTTTTTTACTGGTATATGGTTCATTTGTTGCAATAAATTTTCCCTTTCCTCAACCTCTGTTCCCTCTCTTCGTCTCTTTCCTTTTGGAGGGTCGTGTGTGCGTTCTCTGCCTAACTCTAAAAAAATCTTTTGAGATTCTGGGTTCTTCACTCATTATATTAGTGTAATCATTTTCATCTTTTGGTTGTTCATATCTATTTTGCACTGGAATTCTCCACTCAGTATCTGCTCTATCATTCCTATTTCTATGATTAGGGTATTTATCAGTCTAATTAATTCTTCTATTATGATTATCTGTAGAATCATTCCTTCCATTATAATTTCTCCTATGATCTACCTTTCTCTATAATTACCGTGTCTAGTAGAAATATGTTCATTCTGTCTATTATCGTAATGATTATAATTTCTATGTCTATAGTGATTAGATTCTCTATGTTCATAATTTCTATGTTCATAGTCTCTGGATTCTCTCCATTTTGAATAATTAGAATCATTATATCTATATGGTTCAAATCTCTGATTAGAGTTTCTTTGGTATTTATAACCTTGGTCAAAGTTATAATAGTTGTGGTTTCTACTGATATATGACCTGTTGGAACCATTGTGATTGGAATTTTGATATCTCCAATGGTAATTGTTACCGTATTTTGTTGTTAATTCTCTCTCAGTGTTAGTCCTGTCACCATTTAAATCCTCTCTTGCTTTTTTTCTCATTAGCTTCTATCCTTTCTTCCTCATTTGTATATTGTGATGGGTTTGAATCTAGTTTATAATCATTTATCTTGTAATTTTCTTTCTTTTTGCTGAAAAGGTTTACATTTGTCTTGATATTTTCATGTTCCTGCCCAATTATACTATCTACACTATAGTCTTCCTGATCTCTCTGGAATTTATTCCACTTTGTTTTCAATATTTCACTTTGCAATTCCTCTAATTTCTTAATCAGTTCTTTTTGTTTATTGTTATAGACAGTATATTTCTTCTTTGTATCAAGCATATTTTTATGTTTTAATATATCTTCCCCTAAAGTATCTAGTGCTGAATTTCTATCTTTAATAATGACTCCTATTAAATCTTGTGATGCTTTTTCCAAAATATCAAACCACTCTTGTTTCAATATAGTGTTCAATTCAAACGTAGGCCTCTAGGGACCATTCCTAGTTTTTACATATTTTTGCATAAATTTTAGTTCAGTGTTTATTTTAATTTCTTTAGTAAATTATCCAAACTATCCAAACTTATATTTGTTTCTGTTTCTAGTGGTGTGTTATTAATGATCTTGTTTTTAGTGATTACTCATCAGTGGAAATAAGTAAATTATCTCTAATAGTGAATATATCCATTTTGAATAAAGAAGAATTAGACTGATATATGAATAGTGTAAATATTATAAGTTAATACTACAGTATAAAAGTGACTAATAGCAAAAAGCTCGCTAAAAGATAAAATTCAAAATTAAAATGAAAATAAGTGAAGTGTACAAATACTAAATAATAAATAATAATAATAAAATTAAAAGTGAATGGGAATAAAAAATAGTGTTTTTTTTTGGTATGTTTTGTGGTATCTATATAAACTCCATACAAACAGGACAAATATAAAATACAATTATCATAAGTTGTCAAACAATCGTAAAAAATCGTAAAATGATTGACACGGGATCTATTACTAGATTTATTTATAACAGATATTAACACTAATAACCTGGTTTTAAGTTTCATTCATGAATCTAGTAATAAGAAGATAATTCTTTTGGATATTGAAGTCAAAATTGTTTAGGATAAGATAAAGACCAAAACTTTTATTTTAAAAGTCGACTCCAATAATTATATAGACTCGAAAAGTTGCCATCATAACATGTGGAAAAATAATATACCTAAAGGTCAATTACTTAGGGTTAAGAAAAACTGCACAGTCCAAAATTCTAATTGATAGATTCAAGGAAAAAGGGTTATAATGGAGATGACTTGAACAAATGGCTAATACCATCAAAGAAGTAGATAGAAACACTCTTTTGAAAAGAGAGGAAAAGGGTAATAGGAAGGAAATTAAGAATCAAACACTGTAAGTACCAATAATTGCCACATATTAAACACAATATAGAAGATTTGAAAAAGTAGTGAAAAAAACATTAGCCTTTACTCCTAAAAGACCCAGTAATTGGACATACACTTGGGAAGAACCCCAAATTTATTTACTAAAAGGCGAGACATTTTAAAAACATGCTAGCTCCTAGTGAGTACAACAAGAAAAATATCTCACTAAATGGTAGTGTAAAAGACCTCAAAGGAAACATGATTGAGGGTTTTTTCCCATGCCAGCAATGTAAGTCATGTAAATTTAGTACAAAATTAAAGGGTATAAAATCAGATAAATCAGGTAAATTTTTGAAAATAAATGGAATAATAAGATGTTCTGATATGAATATAATATATCTTGTACAATGTAGCTGCAATTTTAAATATTTTGGTCAAACCAGTAGGAAGTTAAGAGATTTCATAAGGGAACACCTGTTGTGGATTGAACATAATAGAAAAGATACAACATTACATAGACACTTTGTGGAAGTACATCAAGGGAGAATAGATGACTTTAAGTTTTGGGGTATTAAGAAGATAGAACAGGATGGCAGGCGAGGAAATATGGAAGAGAAATTATTACGACAAGAAGCAGAGATGATTTTTAGTTTTGGGACATTAGCACCAACAGGTCTAAATAGTGAACTAGACCTTCATTTCATTATGAAATAATTACAACCTGATAAAATGCTAACTCTGATAGACAGTTAAAAATACCATAAGATCTATATCAAGCCACTTGTATATTCAGCGAAGTATAAATTTATTTATTATAGACCAAACTGTTCTACTTAACCCATTTCTTATATCACACACTTTTATAATCCAACTTGGGACTATCTTATTTTTAAAGAAATCTCATATCTGTATTAGAGTCATCCTTTTTGTACTACAGGCCCTCTTTTTAGCACTATAGTCCGTCTCCCCTATATTATATTATGTCTATAAAGGCAATTTTACGCAGCATAATTTAGTTTGGAGTTTGAGAATATATAATAATAAGCCTGGTCACTTTTAGAAGTGGTTAGCATTAACAAGCTAAAATACAAATATTATTATATTAGATTAATAGGATCTGTCACTTTAAGAAGCGGTTAGTAGCAATATGCTAAAGTATGAAATATGAATAACATGAAGTATCTCAATATTGTAACAATTGTTAATCCCCCAAATTTGGAACACCACTTAAACCAAGAAGAATGAGCAGAGATTTAGTATTGCCAAGTGAAGGAAGGGTTAATGAATAACCCTATATAAAGGAGGAGCTGGAAAAGAGGATCATCTTGACAAAGGCTCTGAGTAGCTGAAACGCGTAGATGTTCCATTTCACAGCTTCACATCGTCTAGACACATACTTTGGATGAACTCCCATAACCACTCCATTTGATATTGTTGAAATAAGTCAAAAAATTAAGTGGTAGGAGTTTGAAGAAGAGATCAGCTGTTTTCCTTTTTGAATAAGTGCGCACACTTCACACCTTTGAATCAATTGGGCTTCAGTTATATACATCATCCACTGACCATTGAAAGCTACTGGTCTGGCGAGGACGCAGAAGAATCCGTGAGTACTGTTCAGTGTGAACATGAGTTACACCACTTGCATATAGTGTGTTGACCACAACAATTGTAACACATTGAGAGATAATAATCGTGGTCTACATCTATTGCACATACAAAAGTCAATGTGTATCCACTAACTGTGTATCCATTTACTTCAATCGGATATTCACATTGCTCATTATCGGGGATTTTAAAAAGGACTGCCTAATACAAATACAAATAAAAGGGCTGGATATATCAACGCTTCCACTTTTAAGAGAGGTTTAGACACTTGCTATCTGTAACTTTCACAAACAAACAGATTCAGAAATCACTTTTGATATGCTTCTCAGAGACTTTATAATATAGCGCTGTGTAACCGCTTCCAAATCAATTTAAGGTTTTATATTGTCTACATTTATTGTCTAGAATTATTCAAATGTATATAAGCAGTTATGTATGAATTGTCGCCTATAACTGTTTGGTAATGTTTTTAAAATAGATATTTTAAAATATATAGAGTATTTGGACACCAGTGTCGTTACTTTTATTGAATCATTTTTATATTGAGTACCCTTATATAGGAATTGTTAGATGAATTATTGTTGTTCGTGTATTTTATATATTATTACATTTTTCTTGTACTACTGTACAGATGTATACATCAATTTTAAAGGGTCTTAAACTAATTTTTCCAATATTGTTATCAACAATATTATCTGCATTATATATAATTTGCACTAACAATTATCACACAGTAGGCCTTGAGGCGCTACCCACACCCTTACTTATTAGATATTTGCAGCTTAATCTAAGGTAAGACTTTAAGATTGCTAAGGTGTTGATTTTCCCTTAAAGTAGGTTGCAGTAACAATGGTGAGGCTGTCACACAATACCAGATAGGTACAGCAGGTTTAAATAAAACTAGTCAGTGAGTGACCTAGTGGTCACATCTAAAAGGATACACTCATGTCCTGTTAGTATATTTCTGTCAGGATCTTATCTCAGCCCTGTGTTGTTACTATACAGTAACATATTATACAGATCACAATTGCAGACTAATCTTATGTTTGTACCACTCAAGGTTTTACTATTTATATTGAGGATCAATAGCAAATTACAGGAGTGGAATTTATTCAAAAATGGAATAGATTGAAATAAGATAGTTATTCAATCTTAAGGTAGACTTCTATGCAGCTGTGCATATTAATTAGCAATGGTTGCTAGTTGAGAGAGTGTCAGACAAAACTTCAGTTATGATTCAAAGGATTATTTATATGTATAATTGCACTGTTCTACATAGTTACTGCCAATAGGTTATTTCTCTTCTAATTGTATTCAGCAGTTGCGGTGCAGTGAACAAGGAGTAATTCTTGTGAGGACAAGAGGTTTCTGTGTTGCTTGACTGACCAGCGAGGAGTAAAGCTGTGATCAGTTTAAACTGCTCCAGCCGTTTCCTATGCAGAGCGGAGGCTAGTGGGCGTGAGCCGACAGTGTCGGGCTAGAGTGACAGATGACGTCACACGCCGAACTTCGCTACAAACGGAGATTAGAAGTAGCAATTTGAAAGTCCTGTAATGTAACAGTTGTAATCCAAATTATGAATGCAGATGGGGAGACAGCTTTTCAGGAGATAACTGATCTGTGAAACTGGAAAAGTAGTTTTCGGATGGTGTGACTGATAGATTGTTTTGTAGGCGAGTACTCCTCTTGAATCCGTTTCACTTGTAAGTTGATTTATAGAGATGATATGGATATCACACAAAAAATGCAGGAATAGATCTGATTTACATTTGTGGAATAATGGATATTAGAAATACTTTATAGAGAGCTCAGGTAGTGAAGACCGCTTTGTGCATGGAGTCTAAATTACTAAGTACTAGGAACAGGGCGTAGTTAGTATTTAAAGGTTCAGAATGAGGCTGCTGTCATAGGTGGGAGGAATAGAGAAAATTCCTGACATCTCCCCCCCTCCAGGGAATACAATCGACGTCAAGGACCCGGACGATCCGGATGACGCTGATGGAAAAGAGAGACCTTCCGAGGTGCATGTACTTGATCAGAGGGTTCCCAAGAGTCAGAGGAATAACCAAGCCATCTGATGAGATATTGTAACTTTCCTTTGTGGATCCTAGAATCCAATATTGAAGCTACATCAAATTCCTCAGGAGATGGAATTGAAGAAGGTGGGGGTAGTATTATGTCTTGATTCCTCATAGGTTTGTAGGGCTTGAGTAGAGATATATGAAAGGTTGAATGGACCTTCATGGAGTCCGGCAAACGAAGGGTAACTGCGTTTGGATTAACGATTTTAATAATTGGGAACGGACCAACAAATAACCCACCTAGCTTCTTACTTGGAATGATTAGTTTCAGGTTTTTCGTTGAAAGCCAAACCAAATCTCCAATCGAATATGTGGGAGATGGTCTCCTGCGTAGATCATAATAATGTCGTTGTTTATCTTGGGAGTTAGCGATGTTTTCCTTTAAAGTGTTGAAAATATTGTGATGGTTGGCAGTAAAATCTATAGCACTAGGACCATCTGATGAGTTTGTGTCTGAGATGCCAGAAGTAGGGTATGAATTGGGATGAAAGCCATATGTGGCCAAAAACGGCGACATTTTGGTAATGGAATTTTCAGAATTGTTGAAGGCAAATTCTGCCGTTGGTAAATAAGTTAGCCAATCTTCTTGTTGATAGGAACAATAACATCGAATGTATTGCTCCAGCCATTGGTTCACCCGTTCCACCTGGCCGTTTGTTTGAGGATGAAATGCTGTGGTGAAACTGTGGTCTATCTGCAGGAGTGTAGTAAGTGACCTGCAGAACCGAGAGGTGAATTGGGTTCCTCGATCAGAAGTCATAATCTTTGGTAGACCATGAAGGCAAACAACATTTAGGAGGAATAATGTAGCTGTTTCGGATGCTGTTGGTAGCTTATGAAATGGTACGAAATGGGCCATTTTGGAGAAGAGATCTATTACCACCATAACGATATTCATTCCGGAAGAGACAGGAAGCTCTACGATGAAGTCAAGTGATATATGTTGCCAGGGATGGGATGGAATAGGTAGAGGAATGAGAGTGCCATACGGTGCTGACTTGCTTGCCTTGGATGTGGCACAAATAGTGCAGGTCTTTACGTGATTCTTTATCGATTTTGCCATTGATGGCCACCAATATGATCTGCTGATGGTTTCCCTTGTTCTTCTTTCACCTGGATGTAAAGCAAGGGGTGTCTCATAATGTAATTGTAACAGAAGTTGTCTCAAACTCTCTGGTACATACAATTTCTCATTATAGTAAAACAAGCCATCTGAACTGGATTGTAGGTTGTGAAGATGAAGATTTTCATCAGAAGTGTAGGAGTCTTTAAAAGCTTTTAATAGATAAGGAGTTAGTCCAATGAATTTCTGAGTGGGGATTATTGAAGTGGATTCAGGTATATATTCTGGAGGGTCATCTTTTCTTGACAAGGCATCTGCTTTTCCATTTCTGGAGGATGGCCTGTATACAATGTGGAAGTTGAACCTAGTGAAGAAGAGATTCCAACGCATCTGTCTAGTAGAGAGTGTTTTATTAGTTTGTATATAAGCAAGGTTTTTGTGATCTGTGAAGATGATAATGGGCAGTTTGGTTCCCTCTAGTAGATGTCTCCAGTTTTCTAATGCCTTTTTTTATCGCCAACAGTTCCTTTTCTCCAACTGGATAATTTCTTTCTGGGGAACTCATGACCTTGGAAAAAAAAGCAACTGGATGCATTGGTTCAGTGGGAGATGGCTTCTGAGATAGTATTGCTCCTAAGGCAAAGTCAGAGGCGTCGACCTCGAGAATATATTGATAATCAGCATTAGGGAAATGGAGGATCGGAGCAGATGTGACTTTCTGTTTAAGTAGATCAAAACCTGATGAAGCTTCCTTGGTCCAATGGAATCTGGTAAGGGTACTTGTAAGCTGTGTTAAGGGTTTAGCAATCTTAGAAAAGTTTTTAACAATCTTCCGATAATAATTAGCAAATCCCAAGAAACGTTGAAGCTGTTTTCTGTTTTTGGGGGTAACCCAATTTTTCATGGCCTCGACTTTATCCTCCTGCATACTGATCCCACTTGGAGAGATGTTGTATCCAAGAAAGGAGATGGTATCAGTGTGGAACTGACATTTTTCAAGTTTTGCATATAATCTATGAGTACGAAGTCGTGAGAGAACTCGGCGTACATCTTTTATGTGATCGCCAAAAAAACTTGAGTAGATGAGGATATCGTCAAGGTATATGACTAAACACACATCAAGTAGGTCTCTGAATACATCGTTAATTAAGTGTTGGAATGTTCCTGGGGCATTGCAGAGCCCAAATGGCATAACAAGATACTCAAAGAGAACATACCTTGTTCTGAAGGCGGTCAACCATTCGTCTCCTTCACGAATTCTGACGAGATTGTACGCACCTCTCAAATCGAGTTTTGTGAAGATGGTGGCATGTTGGAGACGTTCTATCAATTCAGGGATCAGTGGAAGAGGGTACCTGTTCTTTATAGTACGAAGATTTAGTTCCCTGTAATCGATGATGGGTCTAAGTGACCCGTCTTTGTTTTTTACAAAAAACATCCCAGCACCCGCAGAGGAAGTTGAAGGACGGATGAAGCCTTTACGAAGATTCTCATCCAGATAATGTTGGAGATGTTCCATTTCTGGAGTGGATAATGGATATAAGCGACCGTAAGGAATCGAAGATCCAGGTTTTATGTCAATCGGGCAATCATATATCCGATGGGGGTGGTAGTGATTCTGCCTCTACTTTACTGAAGACGTCTTTAAAGTCGGAGTAAACCTCTGGTAGATGAGGTTCATCTGGTGTCATCGAAAGGAGGGTGGTTTTCAAAAAACAATGTTGTTGGCAGAAGGTAGAATTTAAATCAACCTTCAATGTTCCCCAATCTATAGTGGGTTGATGTTTTCTGCACCAAGCTAAACCTAAAACAATGGGAAAAAGTGGAGATGGGATAACATCGAACTCTATCAATTCAGTATGACCGGTTGATGTGGTTACTAACAGAAGAATGGTCTTATGTGTTATCGGACCACTTGCAATGGATGACCCATCAATGACTCGAATGGCAACTGGAGAATGCTTAATCACACATGGTATTTTATTACTTTTTACAATAGCTACATTGATACAATTCCCGTAGGCTCCTGTGTCAATGATAGCTTCAGAGTGTAGGCTTCGTTGCTCCCACTGTAAAAAGATAGAAAGTTTGCAGTAAGTGTATGTCACTAGGGAAGTCTGGTAGCTGATAAAGAAAAACACTTACTTTTCTTTGACTTTAGAAGCAATGGACAGTCTGTGACAGCATGGGAGGAATTGGCGCAGTACATACAGAGCAAATTTAATCTCCTCCTGGTTCTTTCCTGCAAAGTCAGTGGAGCTCTTGCTAACCCGACTTCCATTGGTTCAGGTCCTGGTCTTGATAAAGAAGAGGAAAATGGAGTTTGTGCTGGTTTTAGAATCTGGTCTACATGACCCCTCTCTGATCTCCTCTCTCTTAGACGTCTGTCTATTTGGATGACAAGTGTCATGAGTGCTTCCTATGTTTTCGGTAGATCTGTTCGTGCCAACTCATCTTTAATGTTCTCTGCTAGTCCGAGACGAAACTGGTTACGGAGAGCTATGGGGTTCCATTGAGAATCTCTAGCATACTGCTTAAACTCAGTTATGTAATCCTCGATGAGACGTTTCCCTTGTCTCAAGTTTCTCATTGAGGTCTCGGCTGAGAGTTGAGCATCAGAGTCCAGATACAGTTCATCCATCTGAGTAAAGAAATCATCTAATGATGCTAGGATAGGTTGATTTGTCTCGAAGGAAGCATCTGCCCACACACGGGGTTCACCCCGAAGGAAAGAAATTACTGTAAGGATTTAACCCTTTCTGTACAATAAGTCTTTGGTTTCAGCCCAAATAATAGTTGGCATGCAGTCTTGAACTGTCGGTATTGTTTCCTATTTTCTGAAAAGGGTTCTGGTAGTGAAACAATTGGTTCAGGGATTGGTTCAGGTTATGGAGCAAATGAATCACGAATGATTCTTCTTAGGGATTGATTCTCCAGCTCTAGTTCTCTTAGTGCTA